>NW_026862363.1:0-90116 GCF_026571515.1 Ruditapes philippinarum | reverse complement strand
TACTATCTAATGTTAGTTTACATTTATCTCTTTTAACAACATTATTATGAACATATCATTTACAGTCATGAACACTAACTCTAACATTTCTTCCAATGGCAATTCTCTCCCTTGACAATTCAAAAGCTTTGGCAAGGAACATTTGAATTCTGTGTCAACATAATTAACCAAGCTTAAATTTCCAAGAATTTAAAGTTCATCCTTAGCCAGGAAAGCTAACTCTCACTGTCATCATCATAATCATCAAAGTTCTCTCCCTGCACTACTTCTGATTGGTGATAGCGCCCCCTACCAGCAAAATCTTCATTGTCTTCTGTAAGCTGTGCAGCAAGGGTGGTAACTGCTGGAGTTGTGGGAGCAACAATTACTTCCTCTTGGCTCCGTTTACCACTACACAAATACAAAATCACATAAGAATACATTAATTTTTAATTAAAAACAAGGAGACAATATGCACATCCTAAAGTATATAGTGAGTGAAAAGGTGAAAGTCAACTCTCTAACGGTCAGCATCTTAATTCCAAACCTGATACTACGTCTCCAGAACGCTGGAATATCAACCCATTACGTCCATAAGTACAATTAAAAATATACCCTTTTTTACTTTTTCTTTTTAATTTAACTTCACAAAGTAGATTTAAACAGTGTGATAAATATTTTATAAAGTAATGATATCTTACCTTATACATCTTTGTAGACCTGATTTCATCCAATTATAGAAGTTAAATTCAGCTATACCTGTAATTAAAAAACTTATAATGTAATGTAATAATTGAAAACATGAAGATTTACCCAGAAAGTAGCCAGGGTAACCTTGAAAACATGAAGATTTACCCAGAAAGTAGCCAGGGTAAGCTTAAAAACATAAAGATTTATCAGGAAAGTAGCCAGGGTTAGCTTGAAAACATTAAGATTCACCCTGAAAGTAGCCAGGGTTAGCTTGAAAACATGAAGATTTACCCTGAAAGTAGCCAGGGTAAGCTTAAAAAGGTGAGGATTTACCTAGAAAGTAGCCTGTGTTAGCTTGAAAACATGAAGATTTATCCTGAAAGTAGCCAGGATTAGCTTGATTACATGAAGATTTACCCAGAAAGTAGCCTTGGTTAGCTTAAAAACATAAAGATTTACCTGAAAAATAGCTAGGGTTAGCTTGAAAGCATAAAGATTTACCTGGGAAGTAGCCAGGGTTAACCTGGCCTATGTACATGTAGACACCTATGGCAGCAATGACTTCTACAAGAGCATAAGTCCACTGTGTTCCAAACATTATCACCCCACACACCAATGTCTAAAACAACAAAAGAAACACATCTATCAACATGAAACTCTTTTATATACAGTCGACATTGTATTAAGAGACCACTCAAGGGACTGCCAAAAAGTGGTCTCTTAATAAAGTGGTCTCTCAATAGAATTCTGGAAAATTCGAGACTTTTTTTATTACAAGTCATTGATATAATAACATCTTTTTATAAAAACAAAAACTGTACAATATTATGTATGTATTACAGTTTCATAATAACATTTATGCCTTTTTTTAAAAAAAGTAATCAATATGTGTTTGTTTTTTAGTAGAAATTTGTGTACAAATGTGATCTACGCTCATAATACTATCAACAGGTCATTTTGACCATGAAACAAAGCATATTGTCTTACATATTTTTCATATGTTCATACACATTTCCTGCTAAACATACTTTCGAATCATCAGCCAGAGCTCCAGATAATTTTTTATGCAATGAGTTTTAAACTTCTTGAATTTTTCAGCAATTAGTTTTCACACTACCCCGATTTCAAATTCAATAAGGTTTTTAGAGATCTAGGATTTTTTGTCTTTTTTTGTCGAAGGGTCATATTTAATTGGGTACTACATGTATTTTATAAAGCATCAGATGAGCACCTACACCATCAGCTCGGTTCTGTAATGTTTAGTCCACTACGTTTCACGATTTTATTTCGACTACAAACGATGACATTTGCTATTTACTCAGACTCAATTCCATGCACGATTTCCTCATTCAATTTATCCGGTCTTATTAGTTGTCTGTCATTTTTTCGCTCGTTCCGACGTCATTTTCGATAAGGGAGGTCACTCTGAGCACATGACAAAACTATGCAAATGCGGTGTTGTGATACGTTATTGCTCTGACAAAATATGTCACAATAAATATTACGATCGGAAAATCCGATTTTTAAACGATTGCAATTGTTATTCAACTACAATTATTTGTGACCAATGACCATGAAATATATTTGTTTGTTTGCTTGTACACATCAAACATACTCGCTGATTTCACAGGTGAGAATGCCCGTAGGGACGATTGTTGGTCACGGCCGTTTAATAGATACTTAAACACTTAATTTTGTACATTTGGGCCGACATTTAGTGGCCGCTGGCCGCGATATAAAATCGTCGTTTAATGGAATTAAATTATATAGTAAAAATCATTGGGAGGGATTTTATGCGGCCGCTTAATAAAAAAGTCGCTTAATAAAGGTGGACGCAAGTACGATGCCGACTGTAATTCTCAAAACAATGTTAAGTCATTTTCAAAACAGCAATACATATGTGAATTAAAAACAACAATAATTGAATGATAATGAAGTGAATATAAAAGTCAACAGACCTGTTTAATGTGCTTTTCACCAAGGCCATATGGCCCTTGTTAATGTGATATTCACTGAGGCCAAATGGACCTGGTTAATGTGATAGTTTTTGACAGAAAGTACGCTGTCTGAAATAAACTGGCACTTACAACACAAAAATATTCAACACATAATGATACATAATTACAAATAAATTCTATATTTGTGCAATTCATAGCCTGCTTTTAGTTAGCATTTAAATATTTTTCATTATTGGGTCATCTTTCACTACGCTCTGAAATTTTACACAAAAGTTATTGGTCCAGACCAACATCAAATGGTAAATAAATCTCAAAAAAAGAGAAAAATAATTTCAGTCCTGCAGTGTGGGTTAAGTCCCTTTTATAAAAGTGTCTATGACAAAGTCAATCTAGGGTCTGCACGAATTATGGTCAAGAATAGTCAGTATGGAATTTGAGTGGACTGGAACATTGTACAGGACAATGTTTTTTTTCTATCCTGTCAAGGGGAGGTTGTGTAGCGAAAACAGTGATGTAACCAGTCATTAACAAGTCCGGAATTATCCAGATTATATTTTAGGAGAAAAAAAACACAAGTCTTAAACACATGATTCGAACAGACCCCCAGTTTTTTGGTTGTGTTTAAAGGATATAGTCTGTATATGACACCGTCAACCACACTTAATACAATACTTACCATACTTCATTCTTTATAAGTTGAATTATCTGCTCTGTTTGTGGTGTAAAAATGAGAATCACAACAAAATATTACATACATGTATATACATACCCCAAATAATGACAGCCATCTGTTACATAAGAATGAGTACCATGACCTGGGTTGCTTGGTGATTTCCATATTAGGTGGTTGTCTTGGATCTAAACACAAATAAAACTACTAAATGTAAGCTAAAGAAAATGACTCTTTTAAACAATTTATTGTTCTTATTTTATATATGTGATAAATAGATTATTATATTCATGTAGATTCGATACTAAATTTATTGAACTAGAGCTGTCATCGATAGAAACAATATTGATGTATTGTTGATATTTTTCTGTCAATCAATAATCGATACACATCTATAAACAATCAACAATTTTGAATAATTAATTAAATGTATAGAAATTATGATAGTTAACCTAAAACATAAACAGAAGCAGGTGTCCATTTCTAACTCTATGCTGTTTTTACATAATGAAAATATTTCATAGCAATGATGACACATAAATGGTCAGGGAAAAATAATGCAATGGGCATTCATAAACAAGACACTGGACTCAGATTTTTTAAAAATCATTTAAGCAGGTATGAAATGAATGTCAGGCAAGTAATTATATGTAATTACATGTATTGACATATCAGAGTATCACTGATATTTGCTATCTATATTGACTATCATTTACTCTATAGCTCTAAATTCTGTATAAGCCAAATCATTTAAGCAGGTATAAAATGAATGTCAGACACGTAATTATATGTAATTATTGACATATCGATGTATCGCTGATATTTGTCCATCACATATTGATATATCGTTATATATCGTTAAATATCCTTTCCACTAAATCAATGACAGCTCTATGTAGAACTGCTTGGCAGCTGAATAGAATTTATAGTCAATCTGAGAACAACCACTGAGCAGTAACATAGAACCACTTGTGTGGCTGTGTAGAACAATTTTTGTTTGATAAATTTAATAAATTCTAAACAATTACATATTAATTTTGTGTTTAATATTTGAAAATAAAAGTCTGTTCAAGTTAATGGCACCATATTAGTTATAAAAATAAAATTGTTATACATTTATTTTCAGGAATAAAACCTAGTCTTTCTTTTTTTTGTTCTTTTTTTACAGGGGACTTTAACAACTACCTACTGAATGGGTTCCCTGTACATATTCCAAATAAATGTTGTCATTAGCCAGTTCATTTGTTTTTAATTTGACATTCTAAAACTGTTCATATGATATTATTATGCATAAATAAAAAGATATAAATGGTTAAAAAAAAACAATGACGTACCTCCTTCCTTACAAAGCAACACTTGTGATGAATCACTGACCTCAGAAACATTATCTAGAGATTTTGACCTTTGAGTGGCATCAAAATCAGGCTCTGATGGTGCCATCTGACCATGAGATTCTTTGCCCTGTTGATGAATTAAATGATGTTGACCTCTATGGATCAACCTTTCTAGAAAAAGTACGTATAGTCTGAAAAGAGTCTTTATAAGATTTTTCGGTCACACTTGTCGCTCCATACCCACTAATGTCAGTGCCTTTTCTTCGTGATTTATCCTGAACACCGAATCGTAGATCGCGTGCTTGCCTATGATCGTAACTCATGGCAAGAGCAAATACGAGTATGAATGATGTGGTAACTATAGGAGCTAAAGTGTTCACATCTCCGACCAGAACAAACAATAGAAAACTAGGGTAATTAGCTCTAGAGAATATATAGGGACTTTTTACTTTCGGAATTTTTCGGCCCACGTACAGAGTAGTAAGAATACAAAGAACGGATATGGTATTTTAAGCTAAGAAAAGAGTAATTAAATGCTATGGGTTGTTTACAAGTTTTTATCCTAATATATCAAGTAAAATCCTACCTAAGATAAGTTAACTCATAGATATCAAAGTAAGAAGTACATTACATGTATTTATATACTTATTATTACGGTTGTAGAAACCGAAATACAAAATGCCAACTTGTTGACATTAAGTCGGATTATTTATAATTGAACATTAGTGGGCATATTCAAATTAAAAATGGTTGTCAGACATATTTCTAATCATAATTGTACCGAAACAGACTTTACTTATCTTGGGATATACATTCATTTATATTTTGTAAGATTTAACTCTCTGTTCTTGTTTACATCTGAAACCACGTGGTATAAATACCTTCAATCCGTAATTACTCTGGTTATTATGAATAATTGCGAGAACATTCCAATTGATTAAGTGGTTATTTAAAGCTGCATTAAATAAATATGTAAAAATATTGTTTTGTCGGCCTGAAAACCAAGCATTCTACAGTTTCATTAACCTTTTTAACAGTATTGTTGTGAATCTCATCAAATATTGTTCATAAATTATGATTTTAAACGGGAAACCCAAAGGTAACACTTGAGTTTGAATATGAATTTTAACATACAAATAAAGACTATAATTTGCTTATTTATGTGCTACGTCACAGTGTTATAGTTGCTATCCGGATCACAGCAAATATGAGATTTTCTTGTGCTAACACCCTTTAAACCCTAAAAACGTTTGAGTTTCACGGTGCATTAGACCTGGTGTTCAGAAAAAAAGTTATCATCTCTAAAAATCTCTAAAAAAATTAGATTTGTATGAAAACATTTGTAACCATACGGAAATATACATTTATATTAGGACTGCTATTTATAGCCATGTTTGATGATTTAACATTGATGTACGATGATCCGAAAGCAGAGTTTCTCATGCAATTCTAATCCCCCCCATAATGTGGTTGCAGATTTATGCTTATAAAACTCATTTTGGTTGTCTGGACACCAAAATAAGATCCGGAGTCGATATGAAACCCAACTTATTAATGAAATGTCGCTATTTCTGTTTTAATGAAATTTATCTAGTGCAGCTTTAACTTTGGATAATAAACTCATTTTTTTACAGATTAACCCCCTTGTTTATATTAATCAGAACTGATAGATATAAAAAAGATGTGCAAAAAACTGAAATTTGATAATGACATGCTCATTAAAGGCACTTTATGCTTGCAACCTTAAGAAAGTAGCAATAACTGTGAAATAATTTGTTAAAAAAATTAGCGAAATGTAAACAAAGTAGTATTTTGACTTTCATACAAAATACTAATTCACTATAATTATATGAAAAGCAAAAAGCAACAGATGAAAAAGCTAGTTCAAGTAATTGTCCAATGTGTAACTGTTTGGATACTATAAAAGTACACCAAAATTAAAAAGCTTTTGAGACATAAAAATAAAAGTACTTCTGGGACATAATGGGCCTTTCACTGATTAATCCTAAAAGCTGTTAATGGCTATCATTCTTGATCTCACAGGATCTTTAACTCATTGAGAATTATCTCACAAAGGACAAGTTAAATGTAAGTTTCTTAACTACCTCTAATAATTGGTATAACATTTTCATTAGCTATGGTTTGAAGTATTTTCGGTGGGCCATACAAACTTCCCATACAACCTGATACAGATATACAAGCCAGCCAGCCACAACACACCAACAATAGATATCTGAAAACAATATTACAGACATAATTAACAGGTCAGCTAGCCACAGTTAAGAAACAAATAATAATATTCAGGTAACAATTAAATTACACAAGCAAAATATTTGTTTCTAAACAAAATGTTCTTAATATGTATAAAAATGTAACCCTACCCCATTTACTTTAGATCCTAATTTTACCATTTCCCTATCTAAAATGCCTAATTCAAAATATCCCTAAAATTTACCATAATGAGGGGCTGTTTTCAAAGTTTGCCTAAATTTTCTGAAAGGTATATTGGTTGATCATGCGAAATATAGAATACTTTTACCGTGTAGTTTTTATTTTAATAAACTTTGAAAATATCTTGTATCATATTTGCTATAAATTTTGGCATTATTTAGCAAATAAATACCTACAATAATTATATGATTTAAATCATACCTTCTTTTCTTCCACAAAGGATCAGAGAGATACATAAATAAATGTTAAAAAGAAAAAACGAAAGAATAAAAAGTTTCCCCTTCTGTGGCCTTCGTGGTTAGACTTTCTAATCCACAGGGCGACAATGCGACAGTGCGATAGTGCTATGACGACAATACGACAGTTCGATGACAAAAGTGCGATATTACGATGACAATAGTGCGACAATGCGATGACGACAGTACGATAATGCGACAATGCGATTGTGCGATGGTGACAATGCGATAATGCGATGGCAACAGTGCGATAACGCGATGACGACAGTGCGATAATGCGATGGCGACAATACGATAGTGCGATAATATTATCCCGTTGTCGCCATCGCATTATCGTACTGTCGCCATCGCACTATTGCATTCTCGTCATCGCACTATGGCACTGTCGCATTATCGCGTTGTCGTCATCGCGATATTGCACTGTCGCCATCGCACTATCATATTGTCGTCATCGCGTTGTGACATTGTCGACTATTGCCTTCCGTTGGACTATTATAAACTGCTTACGAATAAGCTGACGGTTTAGAACTTAGGATAATAATTTTACTTTTGTCAATATTTTTTTTTCTTTTTGTTTTGTTTTTTGTTTTCTTTCCTTTTTTGTTTGGTTTTGTTTCTTTTTTATACTGAAAACGTCTAAATAAAATGATAAATTGATAAAAAGTAACATTTTATATCGAAGAATAGGTGAAATCGATACTTAAATTGAATTAAATTCTTATGAAATACACGAAAATGTAATAAACTGTGAAACTTAAAAAAGTCGACAGATTTCAGATGAAAATGATGTTATGTTGACATTTTAAAAATGCAAAAATATTTAATATATCAGTAGTACATAGAGGATATTCAAGTTTTTCTCTATAAATGCAGGATTTATTTTTATCGAGTGGTATGAAAATAAATATTTCATGAGTTGCGCTATTATTATATACATGTATTTTTTTCTATTTTTGACATTACTGATACAATGTGATAGTCTCCGCCTGAAATTTTGTATATCGAGTGAATCTAGAAGAAAGTAGTCCGGCAAGACACATGTGAAAATACCGAAAATATGTTTCACGGCAGTCAAGAACAAATTTTACAGTTTAAATGAAAATACGCATTTCATTTCGAATTCATAAGTTTTCTCTTTAATTCTAAATATAGTTCATAATAAATCTAATTGGTCGGCTTTGTTTAATATAAAAAATACTGCTTTTTCGTTAACATTTTTGATTGGTCATCAGTGGCTTTATTATTTTGTAGGATGTAGAAATTAATATAATATACTAACAGTGAAACAATAAGAAATGTATGTTAAACTTAATTTTCTCTGTAATAACTATCTAATATAAGTGGTCAGCAATTTTACTATAACATTAACTGTAAGTCAGCAGATTCTTCTATATGTTTGACTGGTCTGCAGATTCTACTTACGTTAAAGTGGTCAGCAGTTTTTCGCATGACGTAAAATCTTCTGATCATAAAGAATAAGAAGAAAATACGGCAAAAACCACACGAGCAAATTCTTTTATATTTTAGTTTCTCAGCTGTGGTTTGATTGGTTTGAGAGATGTAGAATCTATTATATTTACTAACATTATTCTGGCAAAAGAACATATTTCTCTACATATCTAATTGGTCAACTGTTTTCCCTGTTAGTGTAACTGGTCAACATATTTTACTATATGTTTTACCTTTTACATCATATAGACGTGTTTTCACGCCTTTTCATCTTCCCTTTTGATGCCTCAAATAGTGAAAACTATGCTCTATTTATCAGATACATCGGGGTGCAAGAGAGGGGGGTGCTCTCTTCTGCAGGGGGGGGGGGGTTGAAGGGGGGCTGCCGCCCCACTCAACTCCAAGAAAAATTTGGACTTGTGAGAGTCAAAAAATGGCATCTTAAGGTAACGTGTAACCAACGCTGAAAGCCCTTCACTCTATTCCGACCCATCGGGAAGTTACAGCTTTGATGGAAAAAATTAACACAACATAGTGATTTTGAAATGTCCCCTCGTTGTCATGGTAACTGGAAATTAAGATACAAATGCTATGGCTCAGTACACATTTGTGTCAAGTTTGATCAGTATTAAAGCATTTTTTCATAGTTTTTATAGATTGATTGATTGATTGGGTTTTACGTCGCACCGACACAGTATAGATCATATGGCGACGTTCCAGCTTTACTGCTGGAGGAAGACCTCAGGTGCCCTTCCGTGCATTATTTCTGGCACGAACTGGTACCCGAGTAAAACCACCGACGTTATTGTTTCATATCAATTTGAACTTGTGTAACAGGGTTTTGTTCCATAAAAACAGCCATTTTTCACAAAATGCTTATGTGGTCATAGGTGAACTGGTCAGCAGATTCTACTATACATGTGTACCTAAAGCACCGTACGTTACGTTTGCTGACCATATAGTATTAGAAGAAAATATGGCATGAACCATAAACCAATTTTTACTAACATTGCAAAATAAATTAGTACTTCACTGCAAATATCATTTTCCTCCGTTCATAAGCAGTTTCTCAAGGTTGAGCTAAAGTCACTTTGGTCTATATAAAACAAGTGGACACAGAAATCTAGTATATCTTTAATGTTTTTTTATTTAATCATATTTATTTACTATCTTTAAGAAATATAACAGCGCTATGTTCACCGAGCAACAAAATTGGCTCCATCTAAGGTATTGGTAAAAATCTAAAGAAGCGTCATTTTGATAGGTAGATGGTTATTCTTAATCCCCCACCCACTACCAACCAGTGGTTATTCGAATTTTGCATGTTTCCCTTTTAATTCTTTTTGCATCTTTATAATGTCAACATCAGATCATTTTCATCTGAAATATTTCTATTACATTGTACACAATTTATTACATTTTCCGTCTATGTATAACTCTTTCAGTATAAATATATAAAATGTTTCTTATTAATTTGTAATTTTATTTAAACATTGTTAATAAAGAGAAAAGAAACAATCACAAATATGAAAAAGAGGAAAAGAAAAAAAAACAAGAAAAAAAAGATTTATTTACAAAAGTAAAATTATCCCATATTCTATACCGGCAACATATTCGCCAGCATTTTAGAACCGTCCACCAGAAAGCGATAGTCGACAATGCGACAACGCGATGACGACAGTGCGACAGTGCGATGACGACAGTACCACAATGCGACAGTGGGATGACGACAATACGATAGTGCGATGACGACAATGCGACAGTGCGATGATGACAGTGCGATAACATAATCGCTCTGTCATCATCGTACTATCGCGTTATCGCATTGTCACCATCGCACTGTCGCATTGTCGTCATCGCGTTGTCGCATTGTCGTTATCGCACTGTCGCACTATCGCATTGTCGCCCTCTGTATTTTAACGTATAACCACGATGACCCTAACAGTATTCCGTAGAAACTATAAGGGGGCGTGTGGTGAACAGCTATCTCCTCCTCAAACTCGCCAACTTTTGCTATGATTATACAAGTTTAAATATATGTCTTTAAATAATGTACTTTAATGGAAGATATTTTTAACTGTGAAATACCAAAATATGTTTCTATTTATAGTCAAAAATGGGTTTCTGATCAGATCACCTTAGAGACAGGTAAATATTTTTAATATTATTATGTTAATATTAGATTACTTGTATTTACAAATTGGACTTATATGTTGCTCCTCAGAAAAACAGTATATTTTAAACGGAAAACTTCTGGAATTTTCTGAAATATCAATAATTTTGCAAAACTGCTGAAACTTAATTTTCTAAGTCTACAAATGTAAAATTGTTGGAAATGGGTTTACGGATTACACACTATTCTGAACACCTTTTCAAAGGACTGATCGTTTGTAAGACAGACAAACTCATTAGACTAGTCTGGTAATTTTCAGGAAAGCAATGATGATGCAACGAAATCATCGTTAGAAAAAGGTAAAACCTGTTTTATCATATTTCTCGTTGCATTAACTAGATGTAATAGAAACTGTTTCTTCTATTTCTTTTAAATGTATGTATATAACTTTGTCTTTGTCCATAAAATGCTTATGTTGCAAATTTGGTCTCAAAGTATCAAATTAAAATTGAATTTATTGTTTACTCTACATTGACATCATTTTGGACAATTAAGATTAAAAAAAAACTTTATGTATAAATATCTTGTTTTTGCTAAAAATGATTATCCCTTTTTGTAGATACCCAATATAATATATTTCAACAGATTTATCTACTGTTAAAATACACAGTATTAAACTGTTCCTCAAAGTTGTAATTTACTTTACTATTTTGTAGCTACATATGGATTTTCAAAATTTTCTGTGTCATGCTTAAATTTGCCTACGAATTATTTATCAGATGTAAACATTATTTTGATATTAAATATATCTATCATTGTTTTCCACTACAATTATATCTAATATACTATGACCTTACATTTAAATCAATGTCTTCTCTATTTTATTTTACACGTAATTCATTGATTATTTTTAGAAATGTTTATTTAAATAGTGTATCGTGTGATATATTTAGCTGTAAAATTCCAATAGCTGTATCTATTTATAGTGATAATAGTTTTCCGCTCCGTTACTCGTGTCGAACTACAAAGCGAAAGGTAGTAGAGCGTCAGTTACTATTTTAAAATAACTCCTTGTGTAACCTTGTTAAACTCACTAGATTATAAATCTTTTAATTTCACTGTAACGTATAAGATACATATGTATAAAACCCGGCAGATATTGAAAGAGATATATAGATTGGTCATTGTACTTTGTCGAGAAACTTAGTCTGAAATAGGTATGAAATTAACCCATTTTATACATATCACTCAATTTATTTCCTCATGAACAATATGTCATGAAAGATACCCTAGCATAAGATGAATAATAGGACATTACTGTTATATCAGCGGAATATTTTATAAACTTGAAATTGTCTTTTTTTGCCAATTTTAACTGTAATAAAACCTGGTTTACCTTAGATAATCTTGGTTGTGCTATTACCTAAGATAATCCTGGTTGTGCTATTTATTCTATATAAAAATACTTCAAAAAACGTGCAGCAATAATTTTACTATATTGAACTATAAAAATGGATTATTACTGATACATTTGATTAGTAACTTTTGCACATTATTTTATTGATATTATCAACATTTGTATAAATTTTGCTGCTGAAATAATCCATACATATTTTTTTCTACAACAATAAAGAAACAAATAATGCTGTTAATATATATTAATAATGAGTTTCCTTATTACTTGTTCATTTTACAGATGGCAGACAAATATTATAGACTGGTTTGCTTTGTGGTAGATATTTGTGCTGATGTATTAAGGAAATATTTAGTAAAACTTGCAAAAACGGATGCCGGTAACACTTGTACATCAGTTAATGCATACCTATCTCACAGACATTGGGATGTGATGCAATTATTATATAACAAAAAGCTCAGGAGAGATCAGTATAATATATTGTATCCTGCTAACGGCACCGCTGATGAAAACAAATGGGACATCTCAATACTGGTAACATTGATAACAGAACTTTTTGCCGCACGCTTGCAGCCACTCGAAATATTCGCGTTGAAAACTGAAATTCGAGAGATTCGTAATAAGTTGCAACATCACCCAAATACTGACAATATTTCGGATGATGACTTCGATGATTATTGGGAACGATTGGACTCTTCTGTTAGGCTTTTAGCAAAGAATGCGCTTGATCCAAATGATGAAGCATCCTTACTAGGGAAAATAAATCAGGTAAAATGTAATCATCTACCGAATCTCGGTGAATGTTTACGTATTTGGCATGAAGAAACCTCTAAGCAGTTGTTAAACATTATGAATGAAGTGCAGGCAAATGCCGAAGAAACAACTTCCATTCTCAGACAAGTGACCGTCCAGAAACCAGGACCTTCAGGTGAGCTTCAGTAATCACACATCAACTTAAGGTTTATATTGCAATGTACCGTATAAGTACTTTTTTCTGCGGGAACTTTATTTCTGCTATTTCTGCGGTTTATAACGACACCGCAGATTTAATCAAAGCACTGAAAGTACTGGAGTGTCGATTGTGTTGTGAAATATATAACCTTTCACAGCCTGAGTCTGTTTATTGATTACGCCATTTATTTTCGTTGCAGATAATGTACAGTTTGATATTTATTCAAATATTTTAGTTCTATTAGACCTTTCTCTAAAAAGAATAAAAACAGATCTAGATGACATAAATTATAGGTTTTTACAGCAAAAGTGTGCCTTAAGAAAGATATTGGCACACTTATTAAAATATTGGCCCAAAGTTAATGCCGTTCAAGTATACCGGTATTGTCTTAATGAACACTTGCCCTGTATCATAACCTTTTTATTGCATTTGCACCAATGCTGCCCTGTATTTTAATCTCATCAAAATTTGAGACTTGGGCAGCCCTTATACTCCATATGTGATCACATGGCCCCACCTGGGCGGCCCATGTACTCAATATGGGCCCCATATGGGCAGCCCTTGTACTAAATATGGGTTTCGACTTTTAAATAACAGTGTTCTCACTCGTGAGAATAATGTTTTTACAGCTCACTTGATGATATAAAATTTCATCTTACACACTAACAAACAAATATCCTCTATAGATTTGCATTTTTTAAAAATAAAAACATGTCTAGTCACTTCCTTCATTTGCTTCAGGTAAGGTCTCGGACACTTTGTTTCTTGCTTTCCTTCCCCCATCGCGGTCCCACGCCCCAGCCAGCCACTTTGAAACCTTTATTTCAATATCCTTCCTCGTCGCAGTCTTTGTCGGCAAGTTCCTTTGGACACATTCTATAAAACAAGCATCCTTATCCTTAAAGAATGAAATGAAATGCAGTGAAATGTAGGTATTGAAACCATTCAAAGGTCATAAGTCACCTTGTAGCATTTTGAGCATAAAATTGGAATATAAACTAATTCTAGTATGTTTTAACAAATATAGATGTTTGTGTCCCGGTTTTACATAGCTTTTAACAATATTTCTGTGATATCGCTGCAGTCAGTTGTAAGCTGAGATCATCTTATCGGTGTATCAGTAAAGAATGTTAAGGTAAGCAAATAACTTGCTTTACAGGAAGGTGATTTCTGCTTATATTATGCATCACAACACAATGCATGGGATCAAAACCACACAGCATGTAAAATATTCTCTCTTATTAATTTCCATAAAAGCTAATCAAGCATTTTCTTTCATTAAAGCGATACCTGAAGACACAATAACAAGATCTTGGATAATATATCTATTTTGAAGCCTTACTTAAAGACACCACTTTGCAAATTCGTAATATATCACTTACTATACAATACATTCAGTATCTAGAGGCCCCCAAATGTTTTCTTCCCTTTCAGCCCCCTTCATATTGAACATTCTTGCCAGTTCATTTGACATGGTTTCTATCATCTAGCGGTCAACAGTTTCCCGCACAACTGCCCCACCAAACATTGAAAGGAACCGCACCTTAAATAAAGCAGAACATAAACTTTTTTAATGTTAATTTTAACACTACTAATTTTCAAAATTTGTGATGCGCTGCAAGTCACCAAATGACAAATAATTGTCAACCTGACCTCAAATACATGATCTGCCAAGAAAACTGTTTGAATTGACAAATTAAAAGACCTTTCCTCATATATTTACAGCCTAAGTGACTTGTGCCTTTTTGTTTGTCCCCTCCACCGAGTGTAATGGGGCACATTATCATTGTTGTTTTTTTAACACGAGTTTATACAGTATGAACAGAATCATTTTTGATATTATAATAACAGCTCAATTCCTGGATTTTGTGGGTACTAGTCATTTTCCTGGTATTTTGAAAGCTGCCAGCATTTTGATTAATGAATCGACTGTCTTGTCTTAATAATCAATGTTGAAAACGAGGCCAACTGCCCATGTCTTGTGCTCATGGCTATTATAGCATATCTAAATAATAAGATAACTGTTTCAATATGAATCAAAAAATTAAAACAAGCCAGTTTTTAATTCCGAAAGTAATGCAGTAAAGTGTTTGTCCACTGTGCAATATTTTCCTACATAAGTATAGCAGAATGATAATACATTATCATCAAGTGCTAACCACAGACCATTATGTTATTTTGCATTTAAGCCAGTGGATATGAGGTATACTTTTTTCAGTTACTAATGGTGCAATAATTACATGACTAACACTATGCTTACCACAGATGACAGCTTTGTCTGATCTCCCAGAAGCTCATCGAATGTTTCCATCTGCTAAGGAGAACGAATAGGGAATGAGATATCTTCAGGAAGCTGCAGCGGTTGGTCATCTGCTGCTGACCTTGACAACAATTGCTACATCATCCTCTTAATTTCACGATTCTCCTCCCGCATTGTCTCCAAGACTCAGAGAATCTGTGTAACAGCAGCTGCAAAAAAGGATTCATAATTCTAGGCTTTATACTTTTAGAGCTATGTGAATTACAAATGAAAAAAATCCAGTATTTTAAATTTTTCCTTGGCTTTAACAGTAATTAACGCTAAAATCTCAAAAGGATTGTTGAGTGTGCAAGGTCACAAAATGTGAAAATGATAAGAAATCATGAATTAAACTTAAAATATTTTTGAGCTAGGCATGTCATGGGGTGAAAATAAACATTTTTGACTATTCCAAGGACCGTAACTTTGGATAACAGTTGTGGGGTCAGACAAGAATAGGCGAACATTAATTCACATCATGATAAAGACTAACACAAGTAATCATCAATTTCTTTTGAATTTTTTTTTTAACTAGGGGCGTCATAAGGTGAAACTTTCCATTTTTGGCTGTGTCACAAGAAATTGCTCTTTATTCAACCAATAAAACTTAGCCGCTGGGCTCGCTCTAAACAACTCAGACGTTTCTGGAGTCATTCTTCCCTCTAGCAAACCCAGAATAAACAGCAATCGCTTCTCCTGTCGCTGGGCCTGATTTAATTCTTCCACAGAGAATCCCAACTGCCCAATTCTTGGGTGCCTGAACTAGATTTTACATCGGCTCCCTTATTATGTTTTTTCGCCGGTCGAGCTAGTAACCTTCCGGATGGCACTATAGGACCATCCGGTTGACCGGTGAATGAGGATTGTGCACTCGAGGATCCTTGGTTAGACAGTAAACTGGACTGACTTGATTTGACTTGCTTATCTGAATCAGAAGCTAATCCCCTCCTTGTCGTGACCACATTTATACCAAATTCTTCATCCCAGTGGCTTAATTTATCAGAGAATTCCTAAGGGATGTGTTGTATGACTTCCTTAGACTTGTTTACCGCTAAGGAGCTAAAATAAACCTCTGAACTATCGAGATTCATTCTCATAGTCCCAACTGCATAGACTGGTTTATCATTCTCGGTGACAAGAATAGTTTCATCTTGTTTCCCGTAGACATTAGTTCCTTCCATGACTGGCTTTCCAAGACCACCAGTAAACTGATGACTTTTACTAGTCAATGGTACTGCATCATCTACATCGTCAAAAAAGGACCACCGATTTTCATGGGCCTTCTTACAATATTTACATCCCCCACAAGTAAAATCCCCAAGTCGATTTCCTACATAGCTTCCCCTACAATGCCCGTCCCCATGAGGAATACGAGACAATGCATCTGCATTACCATGATTACGACCTAATCTGTGCAGCAGCACATATTATACTGAGATAGCTCCTCCAGCAATTCTTTCCTAGTGACACAATAATTTGTTTGCCTCTTTGTGAATCCATAAGTACCATATGCTTTTACTTTTTCCTCCCCCTGGACCTGTATTAACTCGGCACCTTTAGCCATGTTTGATGCATCTACATCTCAAATAAATGGGGTCCCCCAGGGTTGGTAAAGCCAATATAGGTGGTTTTGTTAAAGCTTCTTCAGAACATTAAAAATGCTCTTAGATTGCTCTTCCCGCCACAAGAAAAACAAATGGTTTCTTTCCAGTAATGGAATACAAGTGTTCTGCTATCATGGAGAAGTTCTTAATAAACCCTCTGTTGTAATTAGCTTAGCCCATAAACAGTTCCACCTCTTTCGAGCTTGAATGAACGGGTCAATTTGTAAGAGCTTCAATATCGCTTTCGGAAACGGCCGGGGTATCACCGCTAATTATCCTACCTAAAAATTATATCTCTTTTTGAAGAAAATATACATTTTTTGGTTTCAGCTTCAACCCATAGCTTCGAAATCGCTGAAGGGCTTCCCTCAAATTAATCAAATGATTTCTAAAGCTCGTACCTAACACAACAATATCATCCAAAAAGGCTAATACTGTCTTCCATGTTAAACCCCTCATTACTAAATTCATAATACGAGCTTAAGTAGCTGGTGACCCACATAGCCCAAACGCCATGCGCTTATGTTGAAATAACCCATACTTAGTAATGAAAGCGGTCTTTTTCCGGTCCTGTTCTCTAATCGGTACCTGCCAAAAAGCCGAATTAGCATCTAATTAAGAAAACCAGATACTGCCCGATAAAGTATCTAAACAATCATCGATCATGGGCAAGGGAAAAACGTTATTCACGGTTTTCTCATTGATGCACCGAGCCATCTTTCCTCCGTATAAGCACCAAAGCCGAGGCCTTATCCGAATTTGACTCTTGATTAACCCCTGCTTTAAGCATTATATTAAGATGAGCCTCCTCTTCGCCAGCGTGGTATTCGCCGCATACCCTGCTTAATCGGCATTGCATCACCCGTCTCAATAACATGCACCATAGCAGTGAAATTCCCAAGGTCAAACTCATCTTGCGCAAACACATCTTTATATTTTATAAGCAACTGGGCTATGTGACCCTACTGCTCTTTATCAATATGTTTACAGGATTGGGAATATAATTGCCCGAAGATACGGCGGTAAAACATAATGCTCTTTACCACTAAGATCAATGCTATTTTTACCTCATTATCTCCCCAAAAACTTGGACGTATAAAATATTCCTCATCCTCCTCCCCCACCTGTTTGACGTTAGATACCGAATAAACCCTCCCTATCACAGTACCCCTTCAATACGTTCTATATCCATCCGTGGGGTTTATGATACACATTAAAGGATCAGAGAAACCCTTTTCTAAGAACTCTAGGCTTAAAGGCCTTAGTCTGTTCTAGAGGTTCAATGATATACTAGTAATCGTTAATTGGGATCCATACATGAGCCACCGAATAAGGGGGAATAACTTTACGTTTTTGCCACAGTAACCCAGTAACACAGTAACACTGCAGGTGTACCCTTACTTGAATCAATATCTAGCGTTATGTGCATACCATCAAAAATCATGGGGCTATGCATGTAAACATAATGCTCCGCGTCCTTATCAAACAAGCCATAACAAAACCTATTCATGACTTGCGTAGTCACAAATGACTTCCGTATGCCACTAAATGCTTGTCCTGCCAAGCTAAGTAATCTGTCCACAAAATCATCAATCGACTCGCCCGGGTTCTGATTCTTTTGATGAAATTGTGCTTGTTCAGCATCTGGCAAAATTTGTTCACCAAATCTTGCCTCTAACTTATCATTTAGTGTCCTATTCGAGCGCCTCCCACCGTTCTTATGTAACATTACATAATAATCCGACGCTTTACCTTCGAGCGCCAAACATAACGCACCTAATTTCGCATCTAATGACCATTGGCAGCATTCCGCGTAACGCGAAAACTTTAAATCAAAAGCTTCACAACTGCCACGACCATCAAACGTTAAATTTCTGGGTAAAGAATTTGCATGTATCTTTGACCATAACGACCTTCCATAGTACGAGTTATAACCCTCTGTCATACTAGGAATGTTATGTTTAACATCAGGGGTTAGAACATCTACATTTCTTATAGACGGCATAAACTGCCTATAACACCCTGTCATACTAGGCCTGTTATGTTTAACAGGAGTTATTACGTCTACATTTGTAGCAGACAGCATTAACTGCCTAAAGTCAGATCGAATACCCCAGGAACTTTCGGTGTAGAAAATCTGACCACGAATACCCCAAACTACTCCCCTGAAACTTAGGCTTAATTTCTTGAGGCCGAACTACAGGAACATGTAATGTTCCTTAAGTCCCAGAAGGCCCAGCAGCTTTGCTTTCGACACTTTTCAATTTCGGCGTATCCGAATGATTAGACCCTGAAAAATCTTCCAACGACTTAAATGATCTGTCTGCCGAGTTGTCCATTTCCGAAACTGCATCGACTGAAGTTCCCTCATCGGAAGGAAACTTTCCCAATTTTTTTTTAGTGAAAAATCGATATTATCCAAATTTTCACTAGTAAAAGTTCTACGACATATTGCAGACAATATGTCTGGTGTTATATTACCACCAGCTTCCATAATCGACAAGAGAATGGTAGCTAACTTTTCACTTACCCCTGGAATTTTAGCCAGTTCATCCTTAGAAGCATAATTAATTGCAACTTTGGCATAAATTGACTCAATTTCTTTCATATCTGGAAATTCTTCAAACATCGCCATTTCAAATAATAAAGAAATACAATGTTGGTGAAAACAATTTATTTATTAAACTTCACAGACAATACACAGAAAAAACACCGGTTGAAAGTATCCCGAGATACCTTATAAAAATTCCCGATATAAAATTTAATTTATACCCAATAATACACAATATTAATTAATATCGTGCTTAAAATATTCCTCTGCAATTCAATTTAATAAATTGCTAGGTTTAGGGGGAAAAAATTGATACCGGTATACAATTTTAAGGGGAAAATACACGAGGAAAAAATGGAGGGAAAAAACAAACGACAAAAAATGACGTGGATTCTCTCTGGTAGCGACAAAAATAAAGGCCGCAGCTAGAATTAAATCACCGCTGCCACCATTATATTACAACTATAATGGTAAATGGGAACTTTCTTGTTTCCAGATTTTTTTACAAAGTTATACGCAATGGATGCAATCGGATAATTCTTCAAAGCTTCTGATGCGTTCAATCTGTAGGAAATACAGATTAGAAGGGGCAGGAACACTGCGATGTCACTCGTGCATCACTTCCGGTTCAGGTCAGCCACCACTATTGAGATTGACGGGCAGCTTCCACTACAGTTATTACTTTTTGCACTTTTACTACAATATGGATATAGATACGTTAATCCGAGTAGTGTTGTGGTTAGAGAGTTCAGATTATGACATGTTTGAAGAGTTCATGTGAAGAAAAAGCTTCTTCTTCCAAGTTCAAATCTGGAATTTTGCAATATTTTTATGTCTGTATGGTTTTTATTTTCAGAAAACATTTTCATATTCTCTTTTATAACCCTGTGATTAATTCAATATTTTGTACAATTTAAAGTTAACCTTAAAACGATTTAGCGAAATTGAACCATAAAAATTTGATTTTAACAGTCATCAAACAGATTGAAAAGAATTGTCAATTTAATTCTATTTGAAATTCTGAATTCATTTTTTAAACAATTTCGGCTCATTTGTATATTGATATCTTTAAATTTCTTCTATTCCACATTTATCACTATAATTACTAGTTGCCTCTAACTTTACTTGTTAAAGCAACTGCGTGTTAAACTGAATGTTCTGAAATAGAATTATATGAAATAAATTCACGAGGAACTAAAATCCGCTTCTTTAAAAAATATCTAAAAACAAAAAAAAATGAAAAGAAAGAAATGCCTTTTCGAAGGATCAAACCACGGTCTCTAAACTGACGAACGAAGCAAACACTCAACGACTACGCTATTACGCTGAACGGTTAAAAATGAGTAATTGTTACATTAAGTAGTTAAAGAATTAAGCGATAAATAGTATGCTTTTATATAAGAATTATCGACACCCCATTTTGTCAATATTTATGTAAACGGATAATGAAAGGAATAGCGAATTCGAACTGTACGTTTAAAATATTTATGTTACACAATCTGGCAGATATGGAAATAGTTTAACATTATAGCATAATGAAAACTACTTTATTGAAATTGGAAGTGTAATATATTGAGATTGGAAGTGTAATGTATTGAGATTGGAAGTGTAATTTGTCGAAAGATTAAGCCTAAAATAGTAATAAAATTAATCCATTTATACATATCACTCAATTTATTTTCCTCATGATAAAATATAACATGTTATTTCATCAATTAATTATAATCGTCTGATACATGAAATAAGAATGAATGAATGAATGAATGAATGAATGAATGAATGAATGAATGAATGAATTAAAATATGTTTTACCTATTAAATTTTGAAACTGTTATATAGACAATATCCTAGTTTTCCTATTTATTCTCTAAAAAATACCTGAAAAACGTGTAGCAATAATTAAACTGTTTTGAAATATAAGCATATAAAATGATACTTTTGCGTAAGAATATTCTTTTAAGTTTCTTTTGTCAACATCATTAAATTAATATTTATCAAATTTTATATAACTTTCAAATACTGAACTAAAAAGATCCACACACAAAATAATATTATTTTTCTATAAAAAAAAGATAAAGAAACAAATAATGCTGTTTGTATATATTAATAATGGCTTGTTCCCTTTATAGATGGCAGACAAATATTATAGACTAGTTTGCTTTGTGGTTGATACTTGTGCTGGCGTATTAAGGAAATATTTGGTCAAACTTGCAAAAACTGATGCAGGGAGCACTTTTACGTCAGTTTTGACATATTTAAATCAAAGACATGGGGATGTAAAGCAGCTATTGCTGCAGAAAAAGATCAGGAAAGATCAGTATAATTTACTGTATCCTGGTAACGGCAGCGCTGATGAAAACCAATGGGATATAACATTAATTGTTACATTAATTGTTGCATTATTTCCAACACATGAAACATGTGCTCTATCTGAAATCCGAGATATTCGGAATAAGTTGCTGCATCACCCAAATACTAGAAATATTTCTGATGATGAGTTCGACGATTATTGGGTACGCTTGGACACTGCCATCATGCTTATCGTTAACACATGTACTGTCAAAGAAGTTTTTAGTCCAAAAGATAAAGCTGCATTTCAAGATAAAATCAGTAAAGCAAAATGTAACAATCTTCCAAATATCGGAGATTGTCTACGTTGTTGGTACGAGGAAAGAATTAAGCAAATGGAATCAACAGTTGAAGAAACAAATACTATCATTCGAAAAGTGACTGTCGAAAAGCCGGGACCTTCAGGTTGTCTCTTTAGAATATATTTTAACCAATGACTTATCATTCCAATTAATTAATTGACACAAATTCATGAGTTAGCACAAAAGTGTCTTTACTTTTGATTTCGAAAGAAATAGATATATTTGATACTTATAAAATCTTTTTTGGAATAAATAAAATCGGCATGACATATTTTGTATCAACGCATATCAGTATACATGTATCACATTTTTCATCTCCGTATGATAAGTTTTGAAATATGTTCTTTTCTTTTCTAGCTTCAGAACATATAATTTATGTACTTATAATTATATGCTAGACAAATAAACCAATGTGTTAAATTTCAGGGGACAAAAATAAAAGATTTAAAGTTGTTGATGGTATACTGGCAAAACTTCAAAGTAAGTTTTTTTTAAAAGAGCATTATTTTCTAGAGTTATCAGATAAAAAATACGTTATAAATGTTAACGTGTGAATATATTATTTACAAAATTCTTTTAAACAGAAATAAATTAATGCATTTGACAAAAGTTATTTTCCATGTTTCAAGTTCAGAGAAATTCGATTTCATGACTGCAATGCTTGTTTTTACAAAGACATTTTTTGTATTTAAGAGGAATTCGTGTTATCGATGAAGGACTTTCCGGACGATTTCAATGCTCCAAATGAAGTTTCAGGTATTCGAGCTAAACTGAGAGATTGTCATCACGTGGTTGTAACCGGATGCAACAATAGCCGTTACTTAGAGACCGCTCTTGCAGCAATAAAGGGGATGGACTATAATTACAAACGAAGCGTAGAAATGCACACGTCGTCTGATTGGCGGCACATTGACCCTGAAGATGTAGATTTGGTTTTATGTAGAGATCCATTTGGAGGATTTTCTTACGATGAAAGGAAAGCTAAAGCAATGGGTGATATATTTAATAGCATGATTTATTCAACAAAGGCAGCAAATGGTGATAAAACCTTAGATATCGTCATAGTTACAGACTTGAAGATATTTGAAGAGTGCAAATGCATCATGGTCATGAAATTTTTAGACGATGTGGTGAAGGTTGTTTTACTGATCTGACGAGTTCAACGCAACCCCGGCTGATCTTACATAAGGTATATTTGTGATTATGCAACTATCTGCTTTATTTAATGTCAAATATATTTCTCTTATTCCTGTCTATATCAAAAGTCCATTAAGCCTCACCTAAAATACTAATAATTTCTATTTTATTCTATTTATTTAGTTTTCAAAACTTAAGTCAATGCGCATAGTTATAGCTGAGCAATCTTGTGTATGTTTAGATAAAAGTCCAGTTATAATGGTTAAGTATATTGTATTGAAGTCAAAATACTACTCCCTTTACATTTTGCAACCTTAAACACAAAGCATATCATATTTTCTGGTGTTTAATGTGCCTTTAAAAGTATATCAGTTATAGTTAATACAAATATTCGGACATGATGCTTTCTTATTAATCCATTACTTTTCTCCGTCTGACGATAAAACCTAGAATGTTTTCCCTAAAAGGTAATGTAGTACAAGGACATACCATGTCACGAGAAACTTCTATATTTCAGGATGTACAAGTCAGAGTCAGTCGCCTTCCGTGTCATTACTTAAGAATTTAAGAGGTAACATATTTATTCAAATCATTTACATTTCCTATTGATGTGAAACCATAATGAATCATTTCACATCATTAAAAACTAAAACATGTTAATATTTGCTTTTTTTTAGTGATGACGAACAATTTTCTCAAGAAATATGAGATATCCTGCGGTCATGTGAATAAGAACGTTCTTAGAAAAGCAAAGGATAAGTTCAAGGCACATAAAGCATTAGTTCTATCAGGTCCTAAAAACTGTGAGAAAACTTCAGTTGCTGTTGCATTGACGTCTTCGTATGAATCAAGTCAATGTTTACTTCTCAAGAAACCTTACGATGTCAATTACATTGACTTTGCAAACATTTGCTTGGTTATCATTAATGAGTTTGCTGGAAAATATCGTTACGAAGAGAATGATGTGTACGAATGGTACAACATGTTTGACCATCTGTACTATGCCGTTGAAGCAGGACAGATGAATGTGATAATAACATGTGACAAGGGTAAACTTGAAAAATGTATCAACGAAATTGGACCGCATGCCATTCTTGACCACGTGGTGGATATACCTTTACAGACAATTGTCGTTAAATCAGAAGTTACTGAACGTAAGTTGAGTTATATATCATAACATCGTTGTATTGATTTTAATAAGTAATTTATCATATGACTTTCACTTTGACTGTTTTAATGATTAAGTAACTAAATGACCGGTTATGTCACTAAAGGTTTAGATCGAAAAATATACAGATTAATATTATTGACGGTTGTGTCGATTCCATCGGGAAACAAAAAACAATTGTTTGTGACGCATGCCATTATATTTTGACAAATAACAGGTTTCTAGTATAGTTGATAGTAATTTAAAATTCTTTAAACAATCTTCTCTGGGATACATAATGGTCTTGAATTGTTTGTAATGACATTAGGATTTAAGGATTGAATGCATTTCTGTTTGTCTGTTAAACTTAGGACTAGAATATGGACATCTGTCTGGACATTTAGTAACTACAGGTCATTCTATAGGTACAATATCAAATACCACACTGTCTAAGAACTACCCACCAACATTGTCAGTCGTACCGTCCCAAGGGCAAATCTTGCTTCCGATTTCTACCGAAAATACGTCACTTCTAGGTAGAGCACAAAGGAAAGGTTTGTCTTAATTACTTATAATTTATATCAATAAAATTAATATTCAAAACAGTAATTATGATAATGAGCTACTATTAATCCTCGCAGGAGGTAGCGGAACAGGAACAGCTGTATATAGCTTTGGTGCTGTTAATCTGACTTTTTATACTTTTATCTGTTCGTTTTATAGTCTGTCATTTTTTAAATTTTTTTGTCTGGATTTATTTAGTAGTTTTAGAGTTTTTGCCCTTGACTTAGTAAAAATTTGCAATTTTCAACTTGTGTCGCATGTAAATCAAAAAGGATTTGACCTAGAGTCATGAAATAGATAAATACAGAATCCCTAAAGAAAGCCCAACACGGCAAAATTGAAAATGTTGCAGGCTCGGTTTGATTGAGCCTGTTCATGGACGGTACTGGAAAGTGCAAGTTACCATCCACGCCCCCTAGCACCGGCTTAAGCAGAATTCAACATTTAAACATGAAATAGTAAAATTTTGAATTTTGAAACATCCGCAGATGTGTTCATACGGCGGTTATCATGGAACCTTCAATGTGACACTTCAGTGCCATTCCATGAAAAGCGGCGTATGGTCCCCAAGTAATAAAAAGCGTGTGCCCTAAACGAGAAAACTTTACAGGAATGTTGATCAGAATGTGAAGTTGTGCACCTCCGTATTTTCGTGTGGATTTATGTAGTATTTTTAGAGTTATTGCCCTTGACTTAGTAAAATTTTGCAATTTTCAATTTGTGTCGCATGGAACTCAAAAAGGATTTGACCAAAAGTCATGAAACATTACAGGAATTTTTATCTGCATGTGAAGAATTGTCTGAAATAAATTCAGGAGGAACTAAAATCCGCTTCTTTGAAAAATATCTAAAAACAAAAAAGAAATGAAAAGAAAGAAATGCCTTTTCCAAGAATCGAACCACGGTCTCTGAACTGATGAAGCCAACACTCAACGTGGATTTGTTTAGTATGTGTATAGTTATTGCCCTTGACTTAAAATTTTTTGCAATTTTCAACTTTTTTTCAATTTTTGCATGTGACTCAAAAAGGATTTGACATAGAGTCATTAAACCTTACAGGAAGGTTGCGCAGCATATGTAGTTGTGCACCTTGGGTTTCGCTTGTGGATTTATCAAGTATTTGTAGAGTTATTTCCCTTGACTTAGTAAAAACCCTTTTTTCATTATGTTTTGTTATTTGTTCCTTGAGTGCTCGAGTTAGAATCAACCAACTTTACAGGAATAATGAACAACATCATTTAATTACAGGAATAATGATCAACATCACTGTGAAGCTATGCACCTGGGACTTTGCATGTGGAGTTTTTTTAGAGTTATTGCCCTTGACTTACAGTAGTATAAATTTGAAATTTTCAACTTGTTCATGCATAGCTCAAAAAATATTTGACATGTGGGCCTGAAAGTTTACAAGAATGTTGGTAAGCATGTGTACTTATGCACCATGGAGTTTGCTTGTGGATTTATTCAGTATTTGTAAAGTTCTTGCCCTTCACTTAGTAAAAGATTTTTAGTTTACAACTTGTGGCACATGTAGATCAAAACATATTTGACCTACAGTCATAAGATTGACAGAACAGTGGCGTGTGGGGACACCCGTGTCCTATGGACACATTTCTAGTTAATATTTACAAAAATAGTCATTGCTTACAATTATTGTATATTCTTATGTTGTTCTCTTAACCCTTTTCCCCATGAGCATATTGTGAAAAATGGCCGTTTTCACTGAAAAGCCTCCTGTTACAAGTTCAAACTGCTATGGAACTATAAAATGCTTCAATACTAATCAAACTTGGCACAAATGTTGACTGGACCATTGCCTTTGTAACGACATGCTCAGTCTTAAATTTCCTGTTACCATGGCAACGAGGGGACATCTCAAAATTGCCAAAAATCACTATTTTGCCTCGATTTTTTCTATCAAAATTTATTCAAAGTGCTGCAACTTCTCAAGGGATTGAGATAGAGTCAAAGGCTTTTCAGCGTTGGTTAAACGTTACATTATGATCGACCTGGGGTCATTTTTAGCCTCTCACAAGTCCAAAATTTTCTTGGCGATGAGGGGGACTCCGCCCCCCTTCAAACCTCCCTAACAGAAGGGGGCACATCCCCCTTCTGGCAACCCCTTGGATGGGGGGCGGCGCCGAAAAAGTGCTTCAATTTTTTTAGCAACATTTCTCAAACGAAACTTATGTTTGGGGCCCAAATAGGACATCTTTTCACTATTTGACACCTAAAAAGGGGGGGGGGATGGGTCGAAAGTTGCGTTGTTTCGCGTATATATGTGGTAAAGGGTTAACAAAAAATGATGAAAAACTTTGGAATCACCTAAAAACTAGTTTTTTCCATGTTAACATGTGGTCTTTCACCTTATTTTGGTGAAAAATTGTTGTTTTGTAACATTTATAATTTTTTTAGTTAACCCTTTCCCCATGAGCATATTGTGAAAAATGGCCGTTTTCACTGAAAAGCCTCCTGTTACAAGTTCAAACTGCTATGAAACTATGAAAAATGCTTCAATACTAATCAAACTTGGCACAAATGTTGACTGGACCATTGCCTTTGTAACGACATGCTCAGTCTTAAATTTCCTGTTACCATGGCAACGAGGGGACATCTCAAATTTGCCAAAAATCACTATTTTGCCTCGATTTTTTCCATCAAAATTTATTCAAAGTGCTGCAACTTCTCAAGGGATTGAGATAGAGTCAAAGGCTTTTCAGCGTTGGTTAAACGTTACATTATGATCGACCTGGGGTCATTTTTAGCCTCTCACAAGTCCAAAATTTTCTTGGCGATAAGGGGGACTCCGCCCCCCTTCAAACCCCCCGAACAGAAGGGGGCACATCCCCCTTCTGGCAACCCCCTGATGTATCTTTTGGATGGGGTGCAGCGCCAAAAAGTGCTCATTTTTTTAGCAACATTTCTCAAACGAAAACTTATATTTGGGGCCCAAATAGGACATTTTTTCACTATTTGACACCTAAAAAGGGGGGGGGGGGGTCGAAAGTGCGTTGTTTCGCGTATATATGTGGTAAAGGGTTAAGTTTTTATGATTTTGAATGGAACTTTTGAATCTTCTAGGTCGGGGAGGGTGTCCGCGGGCTTCTCAGAGTCCATTTGGTCCTGGTCCGGACCCGTTACTGATGTCGCCTCATAATGTATCACCAAAATCTATGAGAGCCACGCAGCAGATCAGTCCATCATATTCTCAAGGAGGTTTAGGTGCTGCGTTTGGGCAAGGTGTCATGGCCTCTCAGGCAAACTCCTTGCCGTCACCACAATACTCTCAGAATCAAGGGAGCGGCCAGCTGGGTTTGAATGCACACAGTATGGACATTGATCTGAGTTTGTTTGACAGGTTTGTAACATTTTTATTCTGAACGAGGGAATTTGAATGAGCCAGTAGCTTGATAAAAAAAATTCTCGCAACATGTTACAAGTTACCAGTCTTTATTATTCCTTTTAATCTGATACTTATAGCACACTTTGGGGCGTTCGTGGCCGAGTGGTTAAGGTTGTTGACTTCAAACCACTTGCTCCTCACCGCTGTGGGTTCGAATCCCAACAGGGACTTTGGATTCTTTCATGTGAGGAAGCTATCCAGCTAGCTTACATAACGTCGGTGGCCGTTTGTGTCTGAAATAATGTAAAGGAGGGCACCTTAGGTCTTCTTCCAGCAGTAAAGCTGGAACGTTGCTATATGATCTATACTGTTTTGGTGTCTCATTAAAACCAATCAAACAAACTTATATCACCCTTAAGAAATGGGGCAACTTCTTTTTAACTTAATGAAACCTCCACTGATATGTTTCTAAATCATTATAAATTTAGAAAGTTATCCAGTTAACTTGTATGTATGTGTGTAGTTTTACCTGGAGGGCAGGTTTTTACATGAAATACAGTCGACTCCGGTAATAACGAACTCAATGGGACATTAAAATATCGTTTGTTATATCCGAAGTTCGCAAAAAGCGAAGTAGCAACAACTTGCTGACTTGTTTTGATAGGGAAATTTGCCGTGAAACAGTCATACTTTTCACTGGTTACCTGTGTAACCGGTATTTTACTGCAGCGGTTATTTAATGGTTATTTAATTCGGGGCATTTTATTGATCAATATATTACGTACATGGTACATGTATTTATTCATGTAGTACTTGTCTATAAAGTATTTTCTTTTGCTTTTTGTTTATTATCGTTTGGTTAATATTGCAAACAAAACCATTCATTATTTGGTAATAATCGGGTATTTACAGCAATCAACTAAGGGTACGAAATACATTTTTCCGTAACAAGTAGGAAATTATGTTGTGAGAACTTTGTATCATTCGTTTGTATAATTATCGTAGAGCGTTATTCATGTACTGATCCTAATCGAGCGCATCCCGATATTTCATTTATAACCGAGGAAATGTACATGTTTTCCGTCATTTGGGACTTGAAAAAATGGTTCGTTATAGCCGAAAATTAGTTATAACCGAGTACGTATTAAGCGATGTGATTTTATATAAAATAAAGAAGGAATCGGGTGGGGATGTCATATTTAGTTCGCTATTAACGATAATTCGTTATAAGCGGGTTCGTTATAAGTGGAATCGACTGTAATATATCAGTGGATATATAAAACCTTTCTTTGTCATTGCAAGCTTTTGACTTGTATATTAAATCTCATAATGAAATACAGTTAAATGTGATTTATTATTAATATTGTAATGATGTTTCATAGTAGCTTGTGAAATTCATATTGTATATTCTAATTTTATTACAGCAGTAAAAAGCCAATAGATGTGCCATTAAGTGTGAACACGCCCGGCCCTCCAAAGACAATCAAGGAAGAATTGCGCAATTTTTGTAATGCAAGATCTCAGAACAGCCTTCAAGGTCAAAGTTCACTCCAAAACAGCTTGCAAGGTCAGAGTTCACCGCAGAACAGTCTTCAAGGTCAGAGTACACTTCAGAGCAGTCTCCAAGGTCAAAGTTCACTTCAAAATAGTTTTCAGGGTCCAAATTCACTACAAAATCAAAACTTCATGCAGAATCAGGTGTCAATGCATAATTCTCTGCAAGGTCACATGATGTCAGCGCATCAATCACATCAGGTGCAGCAGACGCAACAGTTCATGTCATCTGTGCAGCAGACAAAGCAGCATCAGTCTATGAAACAAAACACAATGTCTGAACTACCACTGGATATTTTAGAACAGAGTGAGTATAATTCATGTATTTGTTATAAAATGAACTTTAACTTAAGATTTATTTTTGTTATCTACAGATATTAATTTCATGTATGCCAGCATTCCAGCAAGCTTATTGTTGACTAATAATTTTATTCTGGAGCCCACTTGTGTATAAAATGATGCATAATGGGGCATCAGAAGCCAACCTTTATTTTAAAAAAAATTGAAAGACACCATATTACCATATTACAGATTATTGAGGGGAATTAACCCCTCCTCCCCCATAGTTTGCTACAATTTACAAAGTAACATGAAAATTTAATATTTAATTAAATAATTTCCAATTCAAGCAGCGACAACCTTTTAAATGAAATAATTTCCCACTTAAGCAGTGACAACCTTTATAAATGACATCATCTCCCACTCACCCAGTGACAACATTTTAAATGAAATCATTTCCCACTTAAGCAGTGACAACCTTTTAAATGAAATCATCTCCCACTCAAGCAGTGACAACATTTTAAATGAAATCATTTCCCACTCAAGCAGTTGCAACCTTTTAAATGAAATCATTTTCAACTCAAGCAGTGACAACCTTTTAAATGAAATCATTTCCAACTCAAGCAGTGACAACCTTTTAAATGAAATCATTTCCCACTCAAGCAGTGACAACCTTTTAAATGAAATAATTTCCCATTAAGGAAGGCATTGAATTGCCCTTATTTATTACCCTCGAAATAGATGTATATGAATATTTCATTTCAGGAATACAAAATCCAATGCAGTTCAAAAGAGGATTACAAAGGTACAATATGAAAACATTCATTGGCAATCCCTGTTAAGCTATTTGATACAAAAGTACCTATGTCCCGTATTATACATGTACCTATATCAATCAATGAGCAAAACAAAATGTAATTATTTTAGCGTTTTTACAGGAAAGGTTGCGTTGTCTTAGTGTTCAAAAATATTTTAATGCGTTAATAAATCATTTTATGATATACCTATACATGAAATAATGATGAATAAAATGCGTATTTTTATTTTCCGATTTTTCACTGTAAAAAAATATTTTTCACTGCAGTGAAACATATTTTCTGTATTTCCACTGTTGTCTTGCCGGACTACTTTCTTCTTAACTCAGCCAATACAAAAATACAATATTAAAAGGAAATTCCTCCAAATTATATATAAGGTTATAAAAAAGAAAAAGTATATAATAAACAAAACATTCAAGATTTTTCTATAAATACAGTATTTATTTCCTTCTTGAGGTATGAAAATTATCATATTTATTTTCATACCTCTCGATGAAAATAAATCCTGTATTTATAGAAGAAACTTGAAAATCCTCTATACATTTCCTTGTATAATACACTATCATTTTAAAGAAAGTCAATAGTTGTTACCTTTCTGATTTCACTTTAACTAAAATTCATGTGATGAAATATATATCAGCTCTCCCTATAAAATAAAACCTACGATCACATTTCATACATAGAGGATATGGAACAAGTGCAGGTGAGAACTACATTTATTGAATGAGATTAAAAAGGTTATATTATTCGAACCTCTGTTATGATATTACCTTATTCAACTCGTTCAATCAGTTTAGTATTGAACCCACACGAATTTAATACTCTATTTATAACATACCAAAAATAAAAGACAGTTAAGTTAGAAAAGAATCATTTTTCATTTGACGCGCATATAGTGTGACGAAATGTATACTGTATTTATTGGAAAAAAAATAAATATCCACTATTCAATAAAACATTATAAAATTGGTGTAATAACACTTTGATGTGACGTTATTTGCATTGTTAATACATTATTTCTATCAGTGAACCGTTCTTATTTAACTTGTATGATAAAAAGAATATTATATTCGCATAGATTCAGTGCTAGATTTATTGAACTCGTCGTCTAGTAAAACAATATAATACTCGCCATTTATTCAACTCGTTGAATAAAAAAATGTGATACCCACCAGAATAAATTTAGCAATAAAAGTGCACTCATTCAATATCCTCTATTATGATAATAATTGATTTTACCAAAAATTAACATAGATATCAATATATTAAAAGGCGTGTTTCTCCGGAAAATTAATTTGCTTATTGTACATTGTCGCACAAATTTGGCATTTATACCTTAATGCATGAATTTAAAGAATACTTATTTGATTTATTCATCGATAGCTTTATAATCAACCAGAAATTGAAAACCTGAAGTCAAATATAAAGTTACAATTAAAGCCTTCGCATTTTTTGGATCAAATAAACCCTGTCTTGCCAGCCTATACAAATCAATGTATATCCAGTCTTGCAATTACAAGCACATGCTATTACCGAACACTGTACACCTTCGAAGCCTTTATACTTTAACTTTTACCATTATTATGATAACAAGAAGGTACTGTGACTATTATCAAGCTTGATCAAACTTATGTTAAGGAAAGGCCATTTTATATACAAGTTAGTTCTTCAATGCTTTGATATGCAACGTTTTTCAGTGGTTTACTTATTTTCGAATATTTGTACATGTATATTTGTGCCTCAGTCAATAATTAAAAATTTGAGAAAGTAAAATATCAAAGTATGTATATTGTGGGTGTTCCGATGAAACATTAAATAAATAAATTTGACTGTAGCTTAAATGCCATGCATTTACACCTGAATTTAACTGGAGACAAAGATTAGAATTCAGCGATTTTTCTTATTTATTTATTCTTATCTTTTCTACTTTTGCTCACAAAGATTTCAGTTTTATTTATTATTTAGTGCAGTTTTATCAACAAATCATTAAATGTTTGCTCTTTATATAACTTTATCTAAAAGTATCTTTCATAAAGCTGCAATATTGAATTAAAACATTTCTTGCGAAAAACATGTTTTAGATAGAAAAAAATATCACACGTCAATATTTGATTATTTAGCTTTACACATTTGATCTTTGTTCTCAATTCCCCGGAATTTTTTTTATCGCTTTAAAAATTTATGAATATATGTCCTATTTCAGTGATTTACTGACCGAGACAATTGATTTGACTGTAAAAAGAGCGAGATCAATGTCGTCAGGTTTATGGTCAGTCGAGAAGAAAAGTGAAATAAACATCAGGATCAATGGTGATAGTCATGATTGTATGGTTTATGGAAGTTGTATACTACCTTCAGGAGAAATTCTGCTTGCAGATCATTTTAATAAAAGATTGAAGAAACTTGATAACACGTATAATGTAAAGTGTGTGTGTGATCTTCCTCGTCAACCATATGATGTTTGTTATGTCGGGGATAATGAAGCTGTTGTATCACTGGGGAGAAACTTTCAGTTCGTGGATACAAAACATAGTATGAAAGTGATTAGATCCATTGATACAAATCATGCTTGTAATGGTCTGGCTCGTCATGGTGATCATATGTATGTTAGAGACTGTTATGGTTCTGTTTATAGTTATAGTACAGATGGTATAAAACAGCAGATGATTTATTCATCTACAAAATATTATTATAACACTATTACTGTGAGTAATGATGGAAGTAAGTTTTACTTTCCATGTGAAAATAAGCTTGTTACCATTGACAACAATGGAAAGCAATTGTTTACATTAAAATATCTACACATACATAGCTCATGTGGAGTTTGTGTAGATGAACAAGGTTATGTTTATGTAAATAGTAGGAATGGAAATATTTTACAAATAAGTGAAGATGGTAGAACTATACTTCAAATCATAACAAACGTATCTGGCAGTGCTTATGCATATACTCGGACATTAAGATTTCATAGGAAAAATAAAGCTCTGATAGCAGCATGGTATTCAAACACAATTAGTGTCGTAAAACTGAGGAATAATTAGTGTCGTAAAACTGAGGAATAAATGTGAAACTCAAACAAGATGAATAAATACAATACTGCGATCATATAAGGAACATTTAAATAAAGTTTAAATATCTTAATATATGATACTATATATTACCAACATAACAAGTTAGAATTATTCCTCACTAGATGGTGAAACAAACTCGATTTTCTATTTTCACTTCAAAGTATTGATAATGCAAAATATGTGTTTATAAACTTTGACTTTGATAATTTGAAATACAATGTAAGAATTTAATTATTTAAATTAGACACATCCTATTTCTTCCTTTACATGTCAGAAGTGTAAATCATAAAGATTATTTTAGTTATATTATGATTATATTCTGATCAGAACACACTAGCTCCCAAAATGTAAAATGGAAACATAAAAGTCAGCCAATAAAAATGACAATATTGTAGACACAATTTGATTTAGCCTGTTAATAAATAGCATTAGTAAATGCGTTCTAATTTTCTCAGTCTTTGATATTAAAACAAGGCTCTGGAAAATGCAGAATAGATTCACAGAAAGCTATAATTCAGTCAAAAGTTTAGCAAGATTTAATAGTCCCAAAGACAATAAGCTACACGTTTAAATTGACATCTGACCTTATTCAAGATAATGATCTTCCATATTTATTCAAAGCAGCAAATTTACATATTCGGAAAGAAATAAAATGCTGTCAAACATCATGCTTAAGTCATTATTTATTTTTTAGGTTTATTTTTTACAATAATATTTCTACAAAAGTTTGAAGTTTTAATTGAAGACAATCAATGGTTTGTAAAATGTATGTAATAGAAAGAGCATCGACATGACAGATGTAAATGCATTAATTTAACATTTGATAGCAAAAATAAAGCTCTGATAGCAGCAGGGTGGTCAAACAAAATTATAGTCCTTAAACTAAGGAAACAATGTGAAACTCATACAAGATTGATAAATAGGAGTCCGTGATCACATAATGGACAACTAAATAAAGTTAAGATTTCTTAATACATAAAACACTTTATTTTCACTGGCATAATGTAAAGTTAGAAATTTCCTCACAGTCACTAGATGGCGGAACAATAATGATTTTCTGTTTTCACTTCATAGAGTAGATAAAGCAAGATATATGTTTATAAACTTTGACTTTGACAATACATCATAAGAATTTAATTATTTACTAGTAATAAGACACCTCCTATTTCTTCCTTTTACAAGTAAAAAGTATAAATCTTAATGATTATTTAAGTATGATTTTGGAAAAAAACAACCCCAAATTGTATGGATATTTTTATGATATTTTATTCAAAAATAATGTTATCAACATGTCAAATAAAACAGTACAATACAAGTAAATAAATAAGTAAGTACAATAACAACAATATCATACAATTATAACAATAATGTTTGTATCATTATATATACTTATGCAGTATTTTAATCGGGAATTTTACATGGTACCTTAAAGATCCTTTACACATCAATATGTTCTATATGTTCTCTACATATCGCATGTAAATATATTAAATTTTGCTTCACATATTTAATTTCTATTCATATTTTTATTCATATGTCATTAGTATATATTATTTCATTATACATTGAACATGTTTGTGTTTTTTGTATAATAAAATCAGCTTACATTTAATAAATTTTCCTTTATTATTACTGTCAAGTCACATTAGCGTTTGTTTAAATTAAGTGATTGATTATTTGATTACATTTATTAAGTAAGCCAAAAACAGTTAGTTGCACAAGTTTCTTTCCTTCCTTTTAGGGTACTCCACTGAGGTCCTATAGCTTTAAAACGTTAAATTTGAAAATCTTAATAAGATCAATCTGGTCACTTAAAAGGGAAAAAACGATAATAACGAAATTTATCAGAATTAAGTTGAAAATAATATGTAAAGCGATTGTCGGTCCGAAAAAAGTAAAACGCATTCTAGGTCATTTTTCGCAATAAAAACAATTATTCTTGAAAATCCGGAGTGTGCTAATGATCTCAAGTTTTATACATAACATAGCGGTAGAGACCTACATGAAACGATATAAAAATCTTAAAAGATATTTCCAGTCCTGTCACGTCAAAAAAACCTCAGTAAAGTCCTTTTAACAATAGGCGATAATAATTTTCAAATCTGAACAAAATAGTCGCTTCAAATTAAAATGGATACATTAAAAGTCAGCCAAATATTTTCAGTTCTGTCATTTCAAAAAACTACAGTAGTAATAGCTGAAGTTGATGATATTCTGATCAGAACAAGTATAATCAAAACATTTAAAGTCAGCCAATAGAGCAAAATTGACAATATTGCACACTCAATTAATTAAGCATGTTAATAAATAGCAGTAGTAAATGCGTTCTAATTTTGTCAGTATTCGATAGTTAAACAAGGCTCTTGAAAAAATAGGCTCTTGAAAAATGCAAAATAGATTCACAGAAAGCTATAATTCAGTCAGAATTTAAGCAAGACTTAATAGTCCCAAAGACAATAATTTACAAGTTTAAATTAACATCTAAACCAACTCAAGATAATGATCTTGTATATTTATTTTAAGCAGTAAAGAAATATAATTCTGTCAAATATCATGCTAAAATCATTGGGTTTTTTTTCTGTGATCTACAATAATATTTCTACAGATGTGTAAAGTTTTAATTGAATACCGACAGTGGTTTATAAAATATAAAAACAAAATATAACCTTGGACTGTCAAATTTAAACCAACAGTCACGTAGACGCATAAGCAATGGGTGTTCTGTAATAGTTTCTCTATTCCACAAATAGTTGAGCAAAACATTTGGAAAAAGTATCTTTCCTTTCTAACAATGTCACTAACTTAAAACTAAAAATTAAATTAAAGTAAATATCACAATTGAACATTAACTTTACCATAACATATCAATTGTACACACAAGAAATATACACTTTATATATATATTGCACTATCTCCTGCAAAACTACAAAATTTTGGCTTCAAACACAACAACTTAAATAAAATAACATGATTACAATATCATAATTAAGTTAAGAGAATAATAACATTACACTTAACCACATTAGATTTTATTTAGATAATTATCAATGATAAATGGGCTGTCAGTAGGACAGTGTGTTCCACTATTGTCATTGCTTGATTAAAACAAGAGCCTTGATCAGGTTGTTTTTTTTCAAGTTCAAAACGGGCTATAATTCTGTCAAACCTTAATGTTATTGGCCTTCGACAGTGACCTCCTATTATGCTCTTGAATAAGATTGCGAAGTTTCAGCCCATTCCTTTCATTAGTTTATTCTTTAATATACTGCTTCACTTAACCAATCTTGTTATATTGTCATATATGATAAGGGCATCATAAGAAACATATACATATAAAGTTTGAAATAAATTCCTTGAAATATAGTAACGAATATTCTACCGCACAAAAACTTTAACCAGAAATCTGATCGAATCAGTGTGATAACTCTACATCGTTCAGTCAAGCTTAAACCTGGAATGCTAGCTTACTATCTAATGTTAGTTTACATTTATCTCTTTTAACAACATTATTATGAACATATCATTGACAGTCCTGAACACTAACTCTAACATTTCTTTCCCTTGACAATTCAAAAGCTTTGGCAAGGATCATTTGAATTCTGCGTCAACATAATTTACCAAGCTTAAGTTTCCAAGAATTTAAAGTTCATCCTTAAACAGGAAAGCTAACTCTCACTGTCATCAGCATAATCATCAAAGTTCTCTCCCTGTACTACTTCTGATTGGTGATAGCGTCCCCTTCCAGCAAAATCTTCATTGTCCTCTGTAAGCTGTGCAGCAAGAGTGGTAACTGCTGGAGTTGTGGGAGCAACAATTACTTCCTCTTGGCTCCGTTTACCACTACAAAAATACAAAATCAAATAATAATACAATAATTTTTTTTAATTAAAAACAAGGAGACAATATGGCCATCCTAAAGTATATAGTGGGTGAACAGGTGAAGGTCAACTGATGATAATGTCACATTAACAGTCAGCATCATTATTCCATATTTCCAAACCTGATACACTGGAATATCAACACTGAAAGCCCATCAGTACAAATTAGAATATTATTACCATTTTTTTTAAAAGAATTATTACCAGTATTTCACAAAGTAGGTTGAAAAAATGTGATAATTTTTTTTATTAAGTAAGGATATCTTACCTTATACAACTTTGTAGCCCTGAGTTCATCCAATTACAGAAGTTGAATTCAGCTATACCTGTAATTAAACAAGAGGGCCATGATGGCCCTGAGTCGCTCACCAGAAACAACTGCTTTTCAGTGTTGGAAAGTCAATATATTCTCATATTAAACTTGAGCATAGAATATGTTTAAACAATAATTTGAAGAAATACCATGACCTGGGGTATTTAAGCTTTAGCTTAAACAGGGCTAATCAAATTAATATGAGCAAACTTGATAAAAGACTACCTAAGAATGCTACAAAGTTTGGTGATCATCTATCAATTATTTCAGTAAGAAATGATGTTTGAAGGTTTTTTCTATTTTTAACTTTAGTGTCCCCTAAAAGGGGCTAATCAAATTAATATAAGCAAACTTGATAAAAGAGTACCCAAGAATGCTACAGACAAAGTTTGGTGATCATCCATCAATTGGTTCTGAAGTAGGAGATGTTTAAAGGTTTTCCTATTTTTAGCTTAAGCGGCCCCTAAAAGGGGCCAATCAAATTAATGTGAGCAAACTTGATAAAAGATTACCAAAGAATGCTACAGACAAAGTTTGGTGATCATCCATCGATTAGTTCTGTAGAAATAGACATTTAAGGGTATTTCTATTTTTAGCTTTTGCGGCCCCTAAAAGGGGCCAATCAAAATACTATTTGCAAACTTGATAAAAGACTACCCAACAATGCTACAGACAAAGTTTGGTGATCATCCATCAATTAGTTCTCAAGAAATAGATATTTAACATTATTTCTATTTTTAGCTTTAGTGGCCCCAAAAAGGGGCCAATCAAATTAATATGAGCAAACTTGATAAAACACTACCTGAGAATGCTGTCGACAAAATTTGGTGATCATCCATCAATTAGTTCTGTAAGAGAAGGTGTTTAAAGGTTTTTCTATTTTTAGCCCTAGAGACCCATAAAAGGGGCCAATCAAAATAATAGTAGCAAACTTGATAAAAGACTACCCAACAATGCTACAGACAAAGTTTGGTGATCATCCATCAATTAGTTCTCTAGAAATAGACATTTAACGGTATTTCTATTCTTAGCTTTAGCGGCCCTAAAAGGGGCCAATCAAATTAATACGAGCAAACTTGATAAAACACTACGAAAGAATGCTACAGACAAAGTTTGGTGATCATCCATCAATTAGTTCTGTAGGAGAAGATGTTTAAAGTTTTTTCTATTTTTAGCCCTAGAGACCCCTAAAAGAGGCCAATCAAATTCATATGAGCATGCTTGATAATAGACTACACAAGAATGCTACAGACAAAGTTTGGTGATCATCCATCAATTAGTTCTCTAGAAATAGACATTTAAAGGATTTCTATTTTTAGCTTTAGCGGCCCCTAAAAGCAGCTTACAATGTTAGCTTTTATCAATGACTGTTTATCATATTTGTATTAAATAACAATCAAATTCATATGAGCAAACTTGATAAAAGACTACCCAAGAATGCTACAGACAAAGTTTGGTGATCATCCATCCATTAGTTCTGAAGAAGAAGATGTTTAAAGGTTTTTTCTATTTTTAGCCCTACTGACCCCTAAAAGGGGCCAATCAAATTAATATGAGCAAACTTGATAAAACACTTCCCAAGAATGCTACAGACAAAGTTTGGTGATCATCCATCAATTAGTTCTGTAGAAGAAGATGTTTTTTTTTCTATTTTTAGCTCTGCTGACCCCTAAAAAAGGGCCATTTGCAATGACATGAGCAAATTCAAGGTGTGATTGTCACAAGGGATGCTACCGACCAAATTTGAAGTAAATCTGCCCAGTAGTTTCAGAGAAGAAGACGATTGTTGACGCATGACGACGGACGCCGGAGCATCCCCTTTTGATACTAATAGCTCACCCTGAGCCTTCGGCTCTGGTGAGCTAAAAACTTGTAATTAACATGTAATCCTTAAAAACATGAAGATTTACCTAGGAGGTAGCCAGGGATAGCTTAAAAACATAAAGATTTATCAGGAAAGTAGCCAGGGTTAGCTTGAAAACATGAAGATTCGTACTGAAAGTAGCCAGGGTTAGCTTGAAAACATGAAGATTTACCCATAAAGTAGCCAGGGTAAGATTAAAAAGGTGAGGATTTATCCAGAAAGTAGCCAGAGTTAGCTTGAAAACATGAAGAATCACCCTGAAAGTAGCCAGGGTTAGTTTGAAAACATGAAGATTTACACAGAAAGTAGCCAGGGTTAGGTTAAAAAGGTGAGGATTTAGCCAGAAAGTAGCCAAGCGTTAGCTTAAAAAAAACATTGAAAGATTCAACCCTGAAAGTTACCCAGTGGCTTAGCTTGAAAACACATGAAGATTTACGCTGAAAGTAGTGCCTGGATTAGCTTTGAAAACATGAAGAATATACCCTGAAAGTAAGCCCTTGGTTTATGCTTAAAAACATGAAGATTTAGCCTTGATAAAATAGCCAGGGTTAGCTTTGAAAACTATGAAGATTCACCCCTGAAAGTAGCCAGGGTTAGCTTGGAAAAACATGGGAAAGATTTATCCATAAAGTAGCCAGGGTAAGCTTTAAAAAAAAAAAAAAAGGTGGCGATTTTAAACCCAGAAAGAAGCCCAGTGTTTAAGCTTTGAAAACATTAAAAAAATACAAGAGGGGTCATGATGGCCCTAGATCGCTCACCTGACTCATCAAACTCATCTTAACATTACCTTGAAGCATTCTCTACCAAGTCTCAATGACAGGTGGAGTCAAAAATGTGACCACTACAGTGTTAACAAGGATTATCCATATTTGAGCAGTGTGACCTATTTTTTACCCAGGTGACCCATATTCAAATGAACTTGACATATAAATCATCAAAAACAAATTTCAGACCAATTTTTCCAGGATACTTGGATCAAAACAGTAGCAACTAGAGTGTAAATCAAGATTTTTTTCTAGTTTAGCTCCGGTGACCTAGTTTTCACATGCGATTTCGAACTCATCCGAGCAATTACCTAGACAAGCATCCTGACCGAGTTTGATGATAATTGAGTCGAAAATTTGGACCACTAGAAGTTAACAAGGTTTTTTTCCATATTTGGGGCGGTGTGACCTAGTTTTTCATCCAGAATGACCTTTGTTCGAACTTAACTTAGAAATCATCAAAATCAAAACTTTCAGACCAATTTACAGAATATTTGGATGCATAACAGTAGCCAATAGAGTGTTTAAAACAAGATTTTTCCTATTTTTAGCTCTTGTGACCCAAGTTTTTCATCCGAAATATTTGACCCATGTTCGATTTATTCCCAGCAATGTCTAAGACAAGTTTCCTGACCTCAAGTCTTGATGACAATTGAGTCAAAATTGTGACCACTAGAGCATGTAACAAGGTTTTTCTATTTTTTAGCTCCTTTGACCTAGTTTTTCATTCGAGATTGACCCATGTTTCGAACTAATCTGAGCAAGGTACCTAGACAAGCATCCTGATCAAAGTTTTTATGACACTTGTGTCAAAAAAATGTGACCGCTAGAGTGTTAAACAAGATTTGTCTATTTTTAGCTCCCTGTGACCTAGTTTTTCATCTGTGATGACCCATGTTCGAACTCATCCAAGTTATCACCTAGACAAGCATGCTGACCAAGTTTGATGATGATTGAGGCAAAAAATGTGACTGCTAGAGTGTTAAAACATGGTTTTTCTATTTTTAACGGTGCCGGTTGACCTAAGTTCTTTCATCCGAGATGACCCATGTTCAAACTCATCCGAGCTATCAACTAGTTAAGCCATCCTGACCAAAGTTTGATGATGATTGAGGCAAAAAATGTTTACCACTGGAGTGTTAAACAAGGGTTTTCTTTTTTTTTTCTCCGGTGACTTAAAGATTTTTTCATCCGAAATGACCATGGTTCGAAACTTATCCGAGCTATCACCTATACAAGCATCTTGACGCGAAGTTTGATATGATTGATGCAAAAATGTGCTGCTAAAGTGTTAACAAGGTTTTTTAGCCTTCGTAACTTTTAGGGCTCCGGGTGACCTAACTTTTTCATCTGAAGATGAGCCATGTTCGAACTCATAATCCGAGCTATCACCTAGATTTAAGCATCCAGACCAAGTTTGATGATGATTGAGGCAAAAATCGAAAACTAGGTGTTAACAATAAATGTGAACGGAAACGGACGACAACATCGAACCTAAAAAGCTCACCCGATGCTCAGGTGAGCTAACAACCTGAAAGTAGCCAGGGTTAGTTTTGAAAAAAACATGAAGATTTTACCCCCCCATGAAAGTTTAGCAAGGGTAAGCTTAACAGAGGGGCCAAGATGGCCCTGAGGTCGCTTCCCTGTATTAAGCCCCCCTGGGCGGGGCCAAGTTTTAAACCCAGGGCTTTTTATTTCAACAAACTGGAAGAACACCCATTAGAAAGATGTTTCATGATTGTTTAAGTTTTAACTACAAACACATATACTGAAAAAATAAAATTATTCCAACCCCCCCCCCCAACTAGGGGCCAATTTTAAAAAAAAAAGATATAAAAAAAAACCCCAAGGCTTTTTTATTTGAAACAATACTTGGTAGACACCACCCATAAGAAAATTATGTTTCTGGCTAAACATTTTCTAAGCTCTAGCTCATGGGTTTTTTTAAAAGAAGATTTTTAAAGTTTAACTATTTGCTATAGGGAAAATCTGGACCCCTGGGGGCGGGGCCAATTTTGAGACCCAGGGCTTTTATTTCAAACAAACTTTTGGTAACACTCACTAGAAGATGTTTCATGCCAAAATATCTTAGCTTAGCTCTTTCGGTTCTTTAAAAGAATATATATTAAGTTTTTTTTTCTTTCGGTTGCCCAGTGGCAAAAACCAGAGTTCTGCATGGAATTAAAAATTTCTTTGAACAATTTTTAAGGTGACCACCAAAAGGAACATTCCTGTTGAAGTTTGGATGAAATTGGCTTTAGTGGTTTATGAGGAGATGTCATTTAAAGTAAAAGTTTACGGGTGTTTGGACGGACGACGGACGGACGTCCGGACGAAAAGCGATCACAAAAGCTCACTCGTGTCACTTTGTGACGGGTTAGCTAAAAAGGTGATGGATTACCCAGAAGTTAGCGCAGGGTTAGCTTAAAAACATTTTAAGATTCACCCCTGAAAGTTACCCAGGGTTGCTTGAAAACATGAAGATTTACCCAGGAAAGTGCCTAGGTTAGCTTGAAAACATGAAGATTTAACACCCCTGAAAGTGCCTTGGGTTAGCTTTTAAAAAAAAACATAAGATTTACCTTGAAAATTAGCCAGGTTAGCTTAAAAACATGAAGATTCCACTGAAAGTTACCCAGGGCCGGTTAGCTTGAAAACATGAAGGTTTACCCTGAAAGTAAGCCCCATAGGTTAGCTTGAAAATCATGAAGATTTACCCTGAAAGTAGCTTGGGTTAGCTTAAAAACATGAAGATTACCTTGAAAATACCAGGGGTTAGCATTGAAAAACATGAAGATTTACCTAGAATTAGCCAGGTTAGCTTGAAAACATGAAGATTTACCCGGAAAAGTAGCCAGGGTTAGCCTGGCCTTTTGTAAAAGATGTAGACACCTATGGGCAAGCAAATGACTTTCTATAAGAGCATAAATCCACTGTGTTCCAAACATTATACACCGCCACAACACAAAACCAAATGTCTGGAACACAAAATAAACACATTTATCACAACATGAACCTGTTTCATATAAGTCTAAAAAACAATGTTTAAGACATTTCAACACACAGCCAAATATCTATGAATAAAAAAAAAAAAACATTATTGAATGATAATGAAGTGAATTATCAAAGTCAAACAAACCTGGGTTAAATTGTGCTTTTCACGCAAAGGGCAAATGGCCCTTGTTAAATGTATGATTTTACTTTAGGCCAAATGGGACGCTGATTAATGTGTCATTTACTAAGGCAAATGCCCTTATTAATGTATATTTGGGTTAGCTGAGACGCGACAATGGCGCACTGGTTAATTAGTGATATTTCTGAGACCGAAATGGCCGCTTATCTTTATGTGATATTTAACTGAAACCAAAATTGGCGCGGCTTTGTTAATTTCCGTGATATTTACATGAGACCCAAATGGCCCGTATTAATGTGATACTTACTGAGACCAAATGGCCTTGGTTAATGTGATATTTACTGAGACCAAATGGCCCTTATTAATGTGATATTTTATGAGACCAAATGACCCTTATTAATGTGATATTTTTAGCTGGAGGTCAAAAATGGCGTTGTTAAATGTGACGCTTTACTGAGGGCGCAAATGGCCGCTTTGTTAATGTGATATTTACTGAGACCAAATGGCCGCTTATAAATGTGATATTTAACTAGAGACCCAATGGCCCTTGTTAATGTGATTATTACCATTTACTGACGTCAAATGGCCCCTTGTAAATGTGATATTTACTGAGACCAAATGGCCCTTATTAATGTGATATTTTACTGAGACCAAATGGCCCTGGTATAATGTGATATTTTACTCTGAGACCAAAATGGCCCTTATTAATGTGATATTTTATGAGAATCAAATGAACCCTTATTTGTGATAATTTACTGAGAGTCCAATGTGCCCTTGTTAATGTAATATTTACTTCTAGAACCAAATTTGAGCCGTTTAATTGATACTTACTGAGACCTAAATGGCCCCTTATTTAATGTGATACTTTACTGGACAAATGGCCTTGTTAATGTGATATATTTACTGAGGTCAAATGGGGCCCTTGTAATGTGGACTGCTTTTACATGAGGGCAAAATGGCCCTTGTCAATGTGATATTTACTTTGAGGGCAATGACCACTTGTTAACTGACCAGAGACCGAAAATGGCCCTTATTAATTGTGATATTTACTTGAGACCAAATGACCCTTGTTAATGTGATATTCACTGAGACCAAATGGTTCTGGTTAATGTGATATTTACTGAGACCAAATGGCCCTTATTAATGTGATATTTACTGAGGTCAAATGGACCTGGTTAATGTGATATTTTTTGACAGAAAGAACAATGTCTGAAATAAACTGGTACTTACAACAGAAAAAAATATTCAACAGATAATGATACATACTCACAAATAAATTGAAAATTCTATATTTGCGCAATTCATAGTCTGCTTTTAGTTAGCATTAAAATATTTTTCATTATTGGGTCATTTTTCACAACAAAAGTTATTGGTCCAGACCAACATCAAATGGCACATATAAATCTCAAAAAATGGAGAAAATAAGTTCAGTCCTTCATTGTGGGTTGAGTCCCTAAAAGTGTCTATGACAAAGTCAATCAAGGGTCTGCACATATTATGGTCAAGAATAGTCAGAATGGAATTCGAGTGGACTGGAACATTGTACAGGACAATATTATTTTCCTATCCTGACAAAGGAGGTTGTGTAGCAGAAATAGTGAGGTAACCTGTCATGAACCACTCTTATCCTGCTGCCTGTTGTGGTGTAAAAAATGGAGATCACAACAACAAAATTTCATACATGTATATAAACATACACTCCAAAATAATGACCAAGCCATCTGTTACAAACATTAAGAATGAAGTACCACTAACCTGGGTTGCTTGTTGATTTTCGCAATATTAGGTGGTTGTCTTGGATCTAAACACAAATAAAACTATTTACTGTAAACTAATGAAATATAACTTTTTAATTTTAACAGTTTATCGTTCTTATTTTATATATGTGATAAATAGAATATTATATTCATGTAGATTCGATACTAAATTTATGAAACTTGTTGAATTAAACAATATAATGCTCGTCAGAGGCTCGCAATAATGTGATTTTACAAGCTGAGTTAAACTTTTTGGCAGCTGAGAAGAACTAGAGCTGTCATCAATAGAAACAATATTGATGTATTGTTGATATTTTTCTGTCAATCAATAATCGATACACATCTATAAACAATCAACAATTTTGACTAATTAATTAAATGTATAGAAATTAAGAAAATAGATAAATACAGAATCCCTAAAGAAAGCCCAACACGGCAAAATAGAAAATGTTGCAGGCTCGGTTTGATTGAGCCTGTTCATGGACGGTACTGGAAAAAGCAAGTTACCGTCCACGCCCCCTAGCACCGGCTTAAGCAGAATTCAACATTTAAACATGAAATAGTAAAATTTTGAATTTAGAAACATCCGCAGATGTGTTCATACGGCGGTTATCATGGAACCTTCACTGTGTCACGTTAGTGCCATTCCATGAAAAGCGGCGTATGGTCCCCCAAGTAATAAAAAGCGTGTGCCCTAAACGAGAAAACAATGGGCGGAACTAAATAAAATGGAATTTTGAAAGGGGATCAGAGGTTATGAAGCCTGCGTATCATAGATAAGACGTCAAAAGACAAATTTAAAAAGCAGGCAACATATCCTAAGGGTGATTTAACATTATTCAAGTAGGAATATTGGAACCACCCAAGTTCACCTAAAACATATACAGAAGCAGGTGTCCAGATCTAAAACTATGCTGTTGTTACATAATGAAACTATTTCATAGAAATGATGACAAATAAATGGTCAGGGAAAAATAATGCAATGGTCATTAAAAAAAGACACTGAACTCAGTTTTTATAAAAATCATTTAAGCAGGTATGAAATGAATGTCAGACACGTAATTATATGTAATTATTGACATATCGATGTATCGCTGATATTTGACATCCGATATTGACATATCGATCTCATTTGATCTCCTTTGCACTTTATCAATTAAAGCTCTTAGCAGCTGAGTAGAACTGCTTGGCAGCTGAATAGAACATCTAGTCAATCTTAGAACAACCACTGAGCAGTTACGTAGAACCACTTGTGTGGCTGTGTAGAACCATTTTTGTTTGACCAATTGCAAATAATATAGAGGATATTTGTTTGTTTGTGTGTAAGATGAAATTTTATTTTATTGAGTGGGCTTTAAAAACAGTATTCTCACGAGTGGCGTAGTCATGAGTGAGAATACTGTTTTTAAAGTTCACGAGATGAAATAAAATTACATCTTACACAACAAAGCGAATTTAAATTAGACCTGGCTCTGTTAAATGTAAGCGGTCGCCATTTTTAAATGTTGTGTATTTCACGGGAGGAAAATAATTGTGTTTGATTCAGAGGGATATCATTTGGATTTGTTAGTAATGATCCTTTTAAAAAGAAAGAAAACTTATTTCAGGATTGTAACAGACAATAAATTAGTGTTGACAGAGGTGTAAACATTCAAAAAGCGGCAAGGAAATTTGAAAACTTTGCATTGCTGAAAGGCTGCCTTACGCACGCTAGATTGTTTACTTATTCTTCGGGCTGATGGCTGTCATTTCTTATCAAGTTTTCATAAAGCATACGGCAGTTATTGCTCGTAGGATACTTTAATATTCCCAAATGTCATCAAGAGCGGTTTTGCATGTGGAAGGAATGTATTTTTCAGACTGTAAAAATGAAACCAAAAAATTTAGAGACGAAATTTGGTGATTGGAATTTGAATGAATAGAAGTAAGTTTTCTTCTTTTTATTACTTTTGACATTTAAGTTATTTATCAATTTCAGCTTTGCTTAATCTTTAAACAGCCTGACATTGTCAGAATTGTCAGCAAAAATAAAATTGAGGTACCACATGGGGAAAATCTTAAAAAAGTAGTTTCGTCATTGAAAAGTGTGGAAATATATTTTGATAATTTTCACTGTGAAATTATCAAATATGATTTTCACGGATAAATCAGTAATCCACTGAAAAGTATAAGATAAAAATATTCAATGATGACATTTTAATGGTGTATTTAATATTTGAATATTCACGTCTGTTCAAGTTAATTGCAACATATTTGTTTTAACAACTCTTTTTTTTTGTTTTTTAAAGGAGACTTTAAAAACTCTTCTTTGTTTATTAGAGCTTTAACAACTACCTAATGAATTGTTTCCCTGTACATATTCCAAATAAAGTTAGTCATTAGCCAGTTCATTTGTTTCTACTTTGACATTCTAAAACTGTTCATATCATATTATTTTGCATAAATAAAAAAATATAAACGGGTAAAAAACAACAATGACATACCTCCTTCCTTACAAAGCAACACTTGTGACGAATCACTGACCTCAGAAACATTATCTAGAGATTTTGACCTTTGTGTGGCATCAAAATCAGGCTCTGATGGTGACATCTGACTGTGAGATTCTTTGCCCTGTTGGTGAATTAAATGATGTTGACCTCTATGTGTCAACCTCTCTGGAAATAGTTTATCTAAATCAGTACGTATAGTCTGAAAAGAGTCTTTATATGATTTTTCAGACACACTTGTCGCTCCATACCCATAATGTCAGTGCTTTTTCTTCGTGATTTATCCTGAACACCAAATCGTAGATCGCGTGCTTGCCTATGATCGTAACTCATGGCAAGAGCAAAATAAGAGTAATTCACAGCAGCGTATGACATCATGAATGCTGTGGTTACTATAGGAGCTAAAGTGTTCACATCTCCGACCAGAACAAACAATAGAACAACTAGGGTAATTAGCACTAGAGAATATATAGGGACTTTGTTTGGTCCACGCTGAAAAGGGGAAAAAAGGAAATTTAGTTTAATTGGGAATTGCAACTTTTCCGTCAGAACAGATACAGTATATAAGAGAATGAAAGTAACTAATTGCTAAATATTGTTCTTGTGAAATGAAGTGCTATTTACAGCAAACTTAACACCTTGGGACAAGGGTCTTGGCTGCAACACATCATCTTGATGTGGTAGGCATTTATGCCAAGTTATTATAAAATCCTTCAATGCATGACAATGTTACAGTTTGGAAACTAATGTGTACCTTCAAACCCTTCTTACTAGCGTAAGAACCTTCAAACTATTAGAGTGACCTTGACCTTGGAGGTAGGAACATGGGTCTTACACACAACACTTCATCTTAATGTGGTAGATATTTGTGCATTATTAATTTTTAAACTCTTCAATGCATGACAAAGTTATAGTCCAGACATGAATGTGTGAAACTATAATCTATAATTGTGATAACGTGAACCTTCAAAATATAAGTGTGACCTTGACCTTTGAAGAAGGGACGTGGTTTTTGGACGCAACAGAATGTTGTCATGAGATATACATTTTTGCCAAGTTATTTCAAAATCCCTCAACGCATGAAAAAGTTACCATCTGGACATGATTGTTGTGTAAGTGGGGACACACTGACATGAGCCTTAGCAGCGACACATCGTCTTGATGTGTTAGACATTTCTGCCAAGTTATTTTAACATCCTTCCATGCATGACAAAATTACATCCAGACATGAATGTGTATCTTCAAACTCTTCTAAAGAAAGTGAGTACCTTCAAACTTTAAATGTGACCATGACCTTGAAGGTAGGAACATGGATCTTGGAAGCGACATGTCATCATGATCTGGTAAACATTTATGCCTAATTATTTCGAAATCCTTCGATGCATGACAAAGTTACTGTCCAGACATGAATGTGTGTACCTATAAACTATACTCATGATAAAGTGAACTTCATAAAGGTAGTGTGACCTTGACTTTTGAGGAAGGGACGCGATTATTGGATGCGACACATTGTCTGAAGTGGTAGACATTTATGCCAATTTAATTTAAAATCCTTCCATGCATGACAAAGTTGCAGGCGGGACACAAATGTTTATACCTATAAACTCTTTTTGTGATAAAGTGAAACCTCAAAATGTTAGTGAGACCTTGACCTTTGAGGTAGGGACATAATTCTTGGATACGACACATTGTCTTGATGTGCTAGACATTTATGCCTAATTATTTTAAAATCATTAGATGCATGTCAAAGTAACCGTCCAGACAGGAATGTGTGTACCTATTTACTCTAATTGTGATAATGTGAAAATTCAAAATAATAGTGTGACCTTGACCTCTTAGGTAGGGACAAGGTTCTTGAACGGGACACATTGGCTTGATGTGGTAGACATTTGGGCCAAGTTATTTCAAAAGCCCTCCATGTATGACAAAATTAGAATTCGGACATGAATGAAGTGGGGACGCCATACGGACGAAGAGACAAACAGACAAACGGTACAATTTTAATATGCCTCCCTTTGGGGGGGGGCATAAAAATAAAAGTATATCTGAGGCATAATAGGCCTTTATTTCATGTTTTCCAGTGTTTTATTGTAATATATCAGATGATTATATTCTGATAAACCACTAGTGAAATTTATAAAATACAGTCAACTATCGTTATCTCGACATCGCTTTTCTCGATATTTCGTTATCTCGATGAAATTTTGAAAGTCCCGATTTTCTTCCTTCTTTATCTATATTGAAAGTATTTGTTTATCTCGATATTTTTATTTCGATATTTTCAGTATCTCGATGTAAAATTTCAGCCCCAACAGTTATTTTCACACTATTATCCTTTGTTTATCTCGACTAATAGTTTTCCTTCAGACGTGTGAAAAACCCAAACTAGACGATAATTGCTCAATAGTGCTTGTCATAATGATGATTATGTTTATAACAGGTTTAGCAGCTTTTATAAAAGTTAATTTATTTAGCGTGTTGATTGACTTATGTACAAAATGAGTGAATTTTACGTTCTTTATAAATATTCGAACACTGTATCAATTCATTATGACTTTAAATGTAAATGAATAAGTGAAAGTATAGAAACGCTATTGTTGCAATATTGTTTCCTAACATCATCACCAAATCAATCAGCGGTCGAACAATCCGAGAAGGGCCCGACAACTAACTCGGGAGGATATCTGGATCAACCACTCTGAAAACAATGTTTTTCATTATATTGGCGTATTACTGAGTAAACCTCACTATGTGTTTTTATCACAGACACCTGTATTTCCGCTGGTAAACATCTGCTAATGTTACTTTGTTAAATATTGTCTAGGCCTATGAAAACAAAACATAGGGATATCAAAGTTTATTTGACATAAGGTATGCACATGTGTTTTGTAAAAATAAGTTTCTGCCTTATTCAAACCCTAATATGTTTATCTCGACATTTCGTTATCTCGATATTTTTTGGACGGTCCCGATGACTTCGAGATAACGAGAGTCGACTGTATAATTTTCACTGTAGCCGGACTATATCTGAATGCGGATGAAAAGAAAATTAAACTAAATGGAATAACAGGCAGAAAAAAATGCCGTCATAGGTAAAATTTGCTTCTTTAGGAAAAACAAGTCGATGTCACCATACATCATGTTAAACATGTAACAAAATTAGAGAAATTTAACAGAACTATATTTCAAAATTGATGATGTGACGTCATGATGTGATGACGTCACAAAGGAGAATGCGCGACGTTACGCGGCAAAATCAGTAAAAAAATACTTAAAATCACTTAAAAAGCATGAAATAAAAAGAAAATTTATTTCTTTTACATGTAAGATTTAAATATATTTCATTCGTGAACACCAGATAATATATTTTCACTCGTGGCTACGCCACTCGTGAAAATATTGCATCTGGTGTTCACTCAGTGAAATTATATTTCAATCTTACATGCAAAACAAACAAATATCCTCTATTTAACTGATTATGTCAAAAAGCTGATAATGGTAATCATTCTTGTGTTCACATGACTCATTGAAAATAATTTCAGAAAGGACAAATTAAATGTAACAAAGTTTCTGCACTACTTACACCATGTCCAAGTACTCTAATAATTGGTATAACATTTTCATTAGCTATGGTTTGAAGTATTCTCGGTGGGCCATACAAACTTCCCATACAAGCCGATACAGATGATATATACAAGCCAGCCAGCCACAAGAAACCAACAATGGAGATCTGAAAAATAACAATAATACAAACATTAGCTAGATTAAAAAGAATGCACAAACTTTGGTCTGATGGAATATAAAGAATGCACAAACCTTGGTCTGATGGAATATAAAGAATGCACAAACCTTGGTCAGAAGGAATATAAAGAATGCACAAACCTTGGTCTGATGGAATACAAAGAATGCACAAACTTTGGTTTGATGGAGTATAAAGAATGCACAAACTTTTGTCTGATGGAATATAAAGAATGCACAAACCTTGGTCTGATGGAATATAAAGAATGCATAAATCTTGATCTAATAGAATATAAAGAATGCACAAAACTTTGTCTGATGGAATATAAAGAATGCACAAACCTTGGTCTGATGGAATATAAAGAATGCACAAACATTGGTCTGATGGAATATAAAGAATGCACAAACCTTGGTCCGATGGAATATAAAGAATGCACAAACCTTGTTCTAATGGAATATAAAGAATGCACAAACATTGGTCTGATGGAATATAAAGAATGCACAAACCTTGTTCTGATGGAATATAAAGAATGCACAAACTTTGGTCTGATGGAATATAAAGAATGCACAAACCTTGTTCTGATGGAATATAAAGAATGCACAAACATTGGTCTGATGGAATATAAAGAATGCACAAACCTTGTTCTGATGGAATATAAAGAATGCACAAACTTTGGTCTGATGGAATATAAAGAATGCACAAACTTTGGTCTGATGGAATATGAAGAATGCACAAACTTTGGTCTGATGGAATATAAAGAATGCTGATGGAATATAAAGAATACACAAACCCTTGGTCTGATGGAATATAAAGAATGCACAAACCTTGGTCTGATGGAATATAAAGAGTGCACAAACTTTGGTCTGATGGAAATAAAGAATGCACAAACATTGGTCTGATGGAATATAAAGAATGCACAAACCTTGTTCTGATGGAATATAAAGAATGAACAAACTTTGGTCTGATGGAATATAAAGAATACACAAACTTTGGTCTGATGGAATATGAAGAATGCACAAACTTTGGTCTGATGGAATATAAAGAATGCTGATGGAATATAAAGAATACACAAACCTTGGTCTGATGGAATATAAAGAGTGCACAAACTTTGGTCTGATGGAATATAAAGAATGCACAAACTTTAGTCTGATTGAATATAAAGAATGAACAAACCTTGGTCTGATGGAATATAAAGAATGCACAAACTTTGGTCTGATGAAATATAAACAATGCACAAACTTTGGTTTGATGGAATATCAAGAATGCACAAACCTTGATCTGATGGAATATAAAGAATACACAATATTTGGTCTGATTGAATATAAAGAATGCACAATATTTGGTCTGATGGAATAAAAAGAATGCACAAACCTTGTTCTGATGGAACATTAAGAATGCAAAATCCTTGGTCTGATGGAAAATAAAGAATGCACAAGCTTTGGTCTGATGGAATATAAAGAATGCACAAACTTTGGTCTAATGGAATATAAAGAATGCACAAACTTTGGTCTGATGGAATATAAAGAATGCACAAACTTTGGTCTGATGGAATATAAAGAATGCACAAACTTTAGTTTGATGGAATATAAAGAATGCACAAATTTTGGTGTGATGGAATATAAAGAATGCGCAAATCTTGGTATGATGGAATATAAACAATGCACAAAACTTGGTCTGATGGAATATAAAGAATGTACAAACCTTTTCAGATATCATGTAGTCTTTATGCAAGTTCTCTCGCAAACATGTGGCTCCAATCACCAACGTAAATCCTATATACAGAAATGTTCTGAAAACAAAATGTACAGTATAGATGCTTTTCACATAGAAATAATTACCTCCCCGAGCGGCCACTTTGAGGGTCATTCCCAAATATATCATATGCTTAAGATTAGATAATTAGGGTAACTTTGTCACAAAATATGCCCATCACAAAAGCTTTTGACAGAGATGTGGGCATTATAGATATGCATTTAGGAGATATGCTATGGGCAATATCAGGACAATATCTGGATATTTTTTCATCTCTAGTGACCTTGACCGTGCAAAGATTAACCTAAATTGACATGTGTCACACTTGTAGTCATGATAGTTATCATTTGTGTTACAAATTATCAATAAATGATCACTAAATGGTTCCTGTTCACATCTACTGTTTTTATCTCAACTTTGGCCTCTCTATGTTACCCTGACTTTTGTTGCAGGAACCTGGATTATGTGCCCAATACTTTGCCTCAAATTGTTGAACATTTGTGCAAAGTTACATTAAAATACCCTGATATAAATGTAGTTTTGTTCTGGACAAGCGTTTTTTAATGACCTCTAAGTGTGACCTTGACCTTTAACCTAAAAACTTGATTCATACGCATGACAATGCTTCTTATAGTTGTGAACATTTCTATGAAGTTTCATTAGAATACTTCCATGCTTGTAGGAGATACGCTCTGCACAAAATCTCTATATTTTATCATCTTTAGTGACATTTACCCTGCATTTATTAACCTAAATTACTAGTACATGATTCTCGTCTGTAGTCATAATAATGACCATTTGTGTTTCAATCCCTCAATAAATGATGACAAAATAGTCTAAATACACCTTTTCATATTTTTATCTGAACTTTGACCCCTATATGTAACATTGACATGGCCACAGGACAACATTCTGCCTCACAATGGTGAACATTTGTGCCAAGTTATATTGAACTCCCTCAATGCCTGTAGAAGTTTTGCTCTGGACATGCATTTTAATGACCTTTTAGTGTGACCTTGACCTTTAACCTAGAGACCTGGTTCATGTGCATGACACTGCTTCTCATAGTTTGAACATTTCTATAAAATTTCATTAAAATCACTCCATGCAAGATATGCTCTGGACAAAATCTCAATATTTTATCATCTTTAGTGACATTTACCTTGCATTTATTAACCTAAATTAATGGTTCACACCTGTAGTCATTATAATGACCATTTGTGCTTCAATCCCTCAATAAATGATGACCAAATAGTCTAAATACACCTTTTAATACTTATATCTGAACTTTGACCTCTATATGTGACCTTGACCTTGGCCGCAGGGGCCTGAATTTTGCATTAGACACTCCATCCCACAATTGTGAACATTTGTGCCAAGTTATATTGAGATCCCTCTATAAATGTAGAAGTTTTGCTCCGGACCAGTTTTGCAATAAAGTGTAAGTGTACAAAGAATTATTTAAATAAAGTGCAATCCCAACCAGGATCTTCATATAAACTTGCTATAAACCAAGTTTGATTACAATATCTCATTCTCAGACTCAGCACGAAAAAAATGAAGGGCTTGGCTCCTTTTTTTAACCTTGCCTGATAAACTTTGTAATATCGGACACTTGAATGTTACTCTCTGTAAGTCGTTGATATTAGTAAATACTCACGATACACCTAGAGCAGATAAAGTTCCTCGTGGTATATTGACAAATGGTTCCCGTAAATCTCCACTCATGTTGATGCCTGCTAAAATGCCTGTTACGGTAGAGAAAAACAGACCAAATATAGAGAAGAATGTTTCCCCAGGTAGATAGGCTGGACCCGAGTTGTTATGTAGATTGAACTCTCTGTAACCTGTTACACCATGGTCTGAAACAAAAGCAAGTGGTCGTTAATATATATAATAAATTGAAAATTGACAGATCATTTCTTTGTCTTAAAATTTCATGCAGAACAAGTTTTTTTATTGTTAAACTGATGAAAGATTGTACAAAAGTTTCATAAACAACTAGTTTTTATTGTTATGATTGACTTGCCATTGTGTTGAAAGGATTTTTTTTCATTTGCTAACTAAAATATCAAAAGAGAAAAAATTCTTAAACAAAGCCAAACAAGGATCTCTAAGAAGCTAATTTGAAACTGAAAGACTCAATTTCGAATCCGTTCACGAGAACAACAATTACTGAGCAATGAATGGATGGTTTCTTGCTCAAGGAAACAACAGTGGCAGAACTTGACCGGGTTTGAACCAACATGGCTAGTGAACCTTAGATAACTAGTGTGACACGTTCACTAATCGACTATGCCGCCACTTGCCTACCTACCCACCTTTATTCGTATGTACAAATGAACCCTACCTTTATCCATGTGTCCAATGAACCCTACCTTTATCTGTGTGTCACAGGGTGAGAAAAATGTGCAGCCTGACCGGGACTCGAACCCGGGACCCTCGGAATACCGTTCCGCGGCTCTACCGACTGAGCTATCCGGCCGCTTACACATCTTCTCCCCTAAATAGTGAACAGTTCTGAACCGTGACATACTTCACCACAATATTGAGATTCGTCCTCGAATTTCACAAAGCTACAGAGCAATGCTTATTGAACTCTGAGCTATAGGCAGTCACGGCCCCACGTTGGGCGCCAAATGTCACAGGGTGAGAAAAATGTGCAGCCTGACCGGGACTCGAACCCGGGACCCTCGGAATACCGTTCCGCGGCTCTACCGACTGAGCTATCCGGCCGCTTACACATCTTCTCCCCTAAATAGTGAGCAGTTCTGAACCGTGACATGTGTGTACAAATAAACCCTACCTTTTTCCGTATGTACAAATGAACCCTACCTTTATCTGTGTGTACAAATGAACCCTACCTTTATCTGTATGTACAAATGAACCCTACCTTTATCAGAATGTACAAATGAACCCTATCTTTATCTGTATGTACAAATGACACCTACCTTTATCAGTATGTACAAATGAACCCTACCTTTATCAGTATGTACAAATGACACCTACCTTTATCTGTATGTACAAATGAACCCTACCTTTATCAGTATGTACAAATGACACCTACCTTTATCAGTATGTACAAATGAACCCTACCTTTATCAGTATGTACAAATGACACCTACCTTTATCAGTAATGTACAAATGAACCCTACCTTTATCAGTATGTACAAATGACACCTACCTTTATCAGTATGTACAAATGACACCTACCTTTATCAGTATGTACAAATGAACCCTACCTTTATCAGTATGTACAAATGAACCCTACCTTTATCTGTATGTACAAATGACACCTACCTTTATCAGTATGTACAAATGAACCCTACCTTTATCAGTATGTACAAATGACACCTACCTTTATCTGTATGTACAAATGAACCCTACCTTTATCAGAATGTACAAATGAACCCTACCTTTATCTGTATCTACAAATGAACCCTACCTTTATCAGAATGTACAAAATGAACCCTACCTTTATCTGTATATACAAATGAACCCTACCTTTATCAGTATGTACAAATGAACCCTACCTTTATCTGAGTGTACAAATGAACCCTACCTTTATCAGTATGTACAAATGACCCCTTCCTTTATCGGTATGTACAAATGAACCCTACCTTTATCTGTATGTACAAATGACCCCTACCTTTATCAGTATGTACAAATGAACCCTACCTTTATCAGTATGTACAAATAAACCCTACCTTTATCAGTATGTACAAATGAACCCTAGCTTTATCAGTATGTACAAATAAACCCTACTTTTATCAGTATGTACAAATGAACCCTAGGTTAATCAGTATATACAAATGAACCCTACCTTTATCTGTATGTACAAATGAACCCTACCTTTATCAGAATGTACAAATGAATCCTACCTTTATCAGTATGTACAAATGAACCCTACCTTTATCTGTATATACAAATGAACCCTACCTTTATCAGTATGTACAAATGAACCCTACCTTTATCTGAGTGTACAAATGAACCCTACCTTTATCAGTATGTACAAATGACCCCTTCCTTTATCGGTATGTACAAATGAACCCTACCTTTATCAGTATGTACAAATGACCCCTTCCTTTATCGGTATGTACAAATGAACCCTACTTTATCAGTATGTACAAATAAACCCTACCTTTATCAGTATGTACAAATGACACCTACCTTTATCAGTATGTACAAATGACACCTACCTTTATCTGTATGTACAAATCAACCCTACCTTTATCAGTATGTACAAATGAACCTTTCCTTTATCTGTGTGTAGAAATGAACCCTACCTTTATCTGTATGTACAAATGAACCCTACCTTTATCTGTGTGTAGAAATGAACCCTACCTTTATCAGTATGTACATATGAACCCTACCTTTATCTGTGTGTACAAATAAACCCTACCTTTATCAGTATCTACAAAATGAATCCTACCTTTATCAGTATGTACAAATAAACCCTACCTTCATCAGTATGTACAAAATGAACCCTACCTTTATCAGTATGTACAAATGAACCCTACCTTTATCAGTATTGCAAATAAACCCTACCTTTATCAGTATGTACAAAATGAACCCTACCTTTATCTCTATGTACAAATAACCCTACCTTTATCAGTATGTACAAAATGAACCCTACCTTTATCAGTATGTACAAATAAACCCTACCTTTATTTGTATGTACAAAATGAACCCTACCTTTATCAGTATGTACAAATAAACCCTACCTTTATCAGTATGTACAAAATGAACCCTACCTTTATCAGTATGTACAAGATGAACCCTACCTTTATCAGTATGTACAAATAAACCCTACCTTTATCAGTATGTACAAAATGAACCCTTCCTTTATCAGTATGTACATATGAACCCTACCTTTATCTGTATGTAGAAATGAACCCTACCTTTATCTGTATGTAGAAATGAACCCTACCTTTATCTGTATGTACAAATGAACCAACAAAGAAGTCCATCACTGAGAGGAATAATACAAACAGCAGTACTAATTGAAGTCGAATCACCCATTTAACTCCTGCTATATTTATACCTGTTAAAACAAAACAGAAAATGAGTAGCGTCACGACAAAACCAACATAGTGCGTTTGCGACCAGCATGGATCCAGACTAGCCTGCGCATCCGCGCAGTCTGATCATGATCCATGCTGTTCGCTTACCAATTCTATTACAAGTAGAGAAACTGATAGCGAACAGCATGGATCCTGATCAGACTGGTCTGGATCAATGCTGGTCGCAAACACACTATGTTGGTTTTGTCGTGACTCGGCTCAAATTATTTACAACAATTTTTTTCTCGTTCAAACAAATGAGCATGTTAAGATTTTAGAACATTATTATTATTATTATAAAGTTTTACTGGTTGTAAAATAACCTTGGCGTTTCCTCTATATCCTAATACTAGCAAAGGTAAAAATCTAGTTTAAACATATTAACCACAAGACTGTGGTATCTTCCTTACAACAACCTTTAGTAGGATTCAGGCCCGAAATTGTGACATTAAGTAAGCTACCATTACCATTATCAATTTAGCCTGAGAGGTTAAAAATCCACCTTAATAAATTGATTAAAAAATTGGTACAAGACCATGATATAAAACGATGGCTTTTTCATGCTTTGATAGATTTATAGACAACTATATTGCTCATTCGCTTTCTCAAAACATACCTACACACAAAATCTTATAACATACCTAAATGCATATTCTTAAATCATACGTACACAAATAATCTCACAACATACAAAACACATACCATACCTACACATAAAATCTGATAACATACCAACACACAAATTCCCATAATATAAATACACAAATTATAACATACAAACATATACATCATATCATAACTATGTGCATATCATAACATACATACACATATAATAACATACCTACACATATCATAACATTCCTACACACATACCATAACATACCTACACAAAAAATCCCATAACATAAACACACAAATTACTAGTATAACATACCTACACACATATCATAACATACCTACAAACATATCATAACATACCTACATACATATCATAACATAAATACACCAGATCATAACACGCTTACACATATCATACATACCTTCATATATCATAACATACCTACACACAAATAACATATCTACACACATGTCATAACATGCCTACACAATATAATATACCTACACACATATCATAACATGATTACACATATCAAACATACCTACACATACATCATTACATAACATGGCTACACACACATCAAAACATAACCACACACATAAAATATCATAACTAAACATATATCAGAACTTACCTTCACACATATCATAAAATGATTACACATACCATAACATGACTGCCTACTTATCATAACATGCCCACACACATAATCATAACATGCTTACACATATGATAACATGACTGCACAATTATCATAACATGTCTACACACATATCATAACATACCTTCACACATATCATAACATGCTTACACACATATCATAACATGCTTACACACATATCATAACATGCTTACACACACATTATAACCCACCTACACACATATCATAACATACCTACACATATATCATAACATACCTACACATATATCAGAACATACCTACACATATATCATAACATACCTACACACATATCATAACATACCAACACACATATCATAACATGCTTACACACATATCATAACATGCTTACACACACATTATAACCCATACCTACACACATATCATAACATACCTACACACATATCATAACATACCTACACATATCATAACATACCTACACATATCATAACATACCTACACATATCATAACATACCTACACATATATCATAACATACTTAAACATATATCATAACATACCTACACATATATCATGACATGCTTACACACACATCATAACATACCTACACATATATATCAGAACATACCTACACACATATCATAACATGTTTTTACATATCCTAACATGCTTACACATTTCATACATACCTACACATTATCATAACATGCCTACACACATAACATAACATACCTACACATATCATAACATACTTAAATATATATCATAACAAAACTATACATATCATAACATGCCTACACACATATCATAATTAACCTACACATATATAACATACCTACTCATATAATAAAAACCTACACACATAATCCCATATCATAGGGGCATTTGTGCGAAAGAGGTTAAGGTCATTGACTTCAAACCACTTACCCTTCATGCCTGTTGGTTTGAATCCCGACAGGGACCTTGGATTCTTTCATGTGAGGCAGCTATCCAGATAGCTTATGGAATGTTGCTGGCCCTTAGATAAAGTGCCCATTGTTACTGAAATAATGCATGGTATTCCTCAGTAAAGCTGGAAAGTTGCCATATGGCCTTTTTACTGTGTGTTTACTTGGTGCGACAAAGACCCAACCCCCCCCCCCCCCCCCCTTCCAAAAAAAATCCCTTAACATAATTATCTACATACATAATCACATATACCTAATCTCAACATACCTTTACACATAATCTTATAACATATCAACAAAATAATCCTTTTTACAAACTTAAAATCTCAAAGAAAAAAAACTTACCTAAAAGAAGAATAACAAGGGCGATAGCAACGCCTTTGGCGATCCAAGGATTGTCAATGCCTGTCAGCCCCATGATTGATTCACCAAAACCCATAACTGACAGAGAGCATGTCACAGCCTGTGTCAGTAAAAAATTATTTGCAGCATTATGATCATGGTATTTTTCTGCTTTCAGGATATGATAGTATTTTACTTTCATTACAACCATGCTTATTATAAGTCTACAATGATGTTTGACCTCAACTTTAGTCAAAGACATGCTAAAATACAGAGCAAAGCAGTGATACCAACTTGTTACATTTGTATGGCATAACATATATATTATTTGTTACAGACATTTTTGTCAGGTTATATAGCCCTATATAAACGGCTGTTCAGGGTTATAACGCAATTTGATTAATTACTCTCTTGAAATGCACAGTAGCATAGTATTTATAACCTCCCTTGAAATGCACAGTAGCATAGCATTTATTACCTCCCTTGATATATACAGCAATGCTAATTCGACCTCCTTTGAACTTTTTATGCTCATTACTGGCAATGGGAATCACAACAATTACCGTCAAAGTGCATAACAGTACAGCACTTATTACCTCCCTTGTAAAGCATTGCTGTATAATAGTTATTATCTCCCTTTTAAGAAAAGAGCCGTGTCAGGACAAAACCAACATAGTGCGTTTGCGACCAGCATGGATCCAGACCAGCCTGCGCATCCGTGCAGTCTGATCAGAATCCATGCTGTTCGCTGTCAGTTTCTCCACTTGTAATAGAGTTGGTAAGCGAACAGCATACGATCTAGCACTGAGTATGTCTTTTAAAAATCTAGATGCAACATCAAAATTTTAAATATCTTTTATGTTTACATTGCATTGAAATATAAATTGTTTTCAATATTTATTCAACATATTTTCATATACTTTAGCCCATTTTGAGTGTTGCTGCAATTTAATGCGTGAAACCTAAAAAGATTTTAAGGAATATATAAAGCTTTCAATGTCTGACATTTAAAGCCCCCCCCCCATGTTGGTAATCTTGAATAATCTTATCTCTTGATATTTTGTCTGGTTTGTTGTCCCACAAGAAGTTAAACATGAGCTTTTTTATTTTATTTATAATATCTTTGTCTGGATTACTAAACTATTTATGGATTTAATTTGTCACTGACCTGATTATTATTATTATACATTCATACCACAAATATCGGCCGGAAAAGCGCCGACGCAAGTTGTGATATATGGAACGGAGACATGGTAAGAAGTATTTGTTGTGATAAAATTTCGTCGGGTCTTAAATTCATGGATTGACCTATCCACGAAAACCACGAAAATTCGTACCCCACAAATAATAATGTTTTCACCGTACTTGTTTATTTGAGTTTTTAAAAGAATTATGTTTGTTTGTTTTTACTGTATGCATATAAGGAAAATTAATGACACAACCGGGCAGGGGCCAATTTTGACCCCAGGGCTTTGCAACATATTAAGCAGGCGTGCGTGTGTGTGTGTGTGTGTGTGTGCGTGCAGGCATGCGTGTGTGCGTGCGTGTGTGCGTGTGTATGTTGGTGTGTGTGTGTGCGTGCAGGCGTGAGTGTGTATGTTGGTGTGTGTGTGTGTGTGAAGTTTAATAAGGGTCCATCAGAGCAAAAACTTTTGGTTTATGTGGCTATGGGAACAATAGGTAACAGTCTATTTTCTTTGATCCTTTTTATTCCGTAAAGTTTTATATGGCTTTCTTTTTTTTTTTTGGGGGGGGGGGTATGTGGCTTTTTAGAACAATACAATAGTCACATTATACCGATTTGTTAGAACGTAACCCCTACCAGGTACTGAGAGTAAGGACCCCGGACAGGTCACCATTCTTGCCCTTTCTTTATATTCTGTGACCAATAAGATACCCAAAAAATTAGGCGAAGTGATGAAATGGAGAGCCTATAAGTTCTATTACCTTTGAGCATATAAATCGTAAATCAAAAATAAGAACAAACAAGGGTGGTAGTTGAATGACATATCCTTAGCCGTGGGCATTTGTAGAAAATGCTATTAATTTTTATGTATAGATCAAATCCATTTATATATTCCTGCAGACTGAGGTTAGACTTCGGTTATAGTAGCTATCCCCGAGAGTTTGAAACCATTCCGTCCAATATTAGTGAAAAGATTCGATTAAATTGTTGCACGGACAAATAACATTACCATATTTTTCACCTGAGGATTATTATTTTGCCAGTGTTTCTTTTAAAAGTGTCCAGTAAGGGATTTATAGTTTAAGTTTGGGGGTCGTTATTCTACAGGGGGTCACTATTCTATGTGAGGGTCATTCTTTTACCTGTAGGGGAGTCATAATATTATGACCCCCGGTCATAATATTATGACCAGGAGTCATTATTTTATGTAAAATATTGACAAGGGGGTCATTATTCTATGGGGGTCAGTTAAAAACATTAAACCGGCTTTTGCTTTGATTAAACAAGCTTTAATTGTCGCATGGTTTCGAATGTTTTCTTTGTTCTTTCTAACCCATTATACTCAGTAAATTTCAATGGACATTTGAAAACTGCTTTGATATAACAGTGCAGATTTTTCATTGATTCATATAGGAAAAAAACTCATATAACACTTAAGATTTTTTCGCATCTTGTATATATCAGTGTAGTTTTTTCAAAGAGGCTCCAATGGGGAAGGGGTAACGAACATTCCCAGTAGACAAAAAAATAAATGAAAAAATAAAATAAACAAAGATTGAAATTGAAATTTATTGTCATATAATCAAAAGGTACATCCGCAAAATGAATCATTTCACTGAAAAGTGTACTGTAATACAAGATATTTTTAACTGTGAAATTCAAAAATCTGTTTCTATTTATAGTCAAAATGGGTTTCTGGCTTAAATCACTCATTCGGATCACCTTGGAGTTAGTAAAATATTTTTTCTATTAACAAATTGGACTTTCGCTTTGCTCCTCAGAAAAACAGTGAATTTTAAGGAAAACTTCCGCAGGAATTTTCGGAACTATTTGTAAAATTCGTGAAAATGAGTTTACCGATTACACCCTTTTCTGAACACTTTGACAAAGTAATTAGACAAGTGTTGTACATTTCAGGAAAGCAATAATGATACAACGAAATCATTGTTAGAAAAAGGTAAAACCTATTTTATCATATTTCTCGTGGGATTTACTACATGTAATAGAAACTGTTTCTTCTTCTTCTTTAAAATGTATGTATATTACTTTGTCTTTGTTCATAAAATGCTTAATATGTTGCAAATTTTGGCTCAGATTATATCTGAAAATTGTTAACTCTACATGGTCATCATTATTGACAATTTGGATTTAAAAAAAAAACTTTATGTATAAATATCTTAATTTTGCTAAAAATTATTATCCCTTTTTGTAAAAAGCCATTATAATATATTCAAACGGATTTATCTATTGTTAATATACACATTATTAAACTGTTCAGCTGATTTTTTGTAGCTACTTGGAATTTCAAAATTTTCTTTCTCATGATTAAATGCGCATCCTAATGATTTATCAGATGTAAATATAATTTTATTGTTAATTTATATATCAATATCATATCATTTATCACTAAAATTATATTTAGTATACTAGGACCTTACATATGAATCAATGTCTTCTCGTCTTCTCTATTTTATCTTACACGTAATGTATTTGACTAATTTTAGACATGTTTATTTAAAAAGTGTATCGTGTGATATATTTAGCTGTAAAATTTCCATAGCGGTTTCTATTTATAGTAAAATGGTTTTCTAGCTTATGAGTTGTTAAAATCATTTCCGCTCCGTTACTCATACTACGAAGCGAAAGGTAGAAGGATGTCAGTTAGGATATAATCTTAATGAGAAAGGTAAAATCTATTTTAAAATTACTCCTTGTGTAACCTTGTTTAACTCACTAGATTATAGTTCATTTAATTTCACTGTAACGTATAAAATACTTATGCATAAAACCGGACATATATTGAAAAAGATTAACGTTAAGATATAATGAAATACAAATTGAAAGTGGTTAATGTTAATTATAGCATAATAAAATACGAATTTATTCCCTGCGGTCTGGAGACCGCAGGGTATTGGAACGCGTTTAACTTTTGAGGCATGGAGGAGCACGCGACCTGTTTTCGGTACATGGAGGAGCATGTGATCTGCAAACCATACATGGTTGGTTAATTGACCTTTTCGATAACCTGGCTAAATACCGTTTGCCGGTACGTTACGGATAATCCTTTAGGGAATTAGTCAGAATTACACCTAATTAAGAACAAAAAACTATTACGTGATATTTCTAATTTTCTATAATTATGTTACCGTTTAAGGTGGAAAAACTTGAATGATGTGTTTGAAAATTATCTATGTTTCTTTATTATGTCTCCAAAATTTTACAAACAATAAATTGTTTATACTGAAAATCTACAAAATTAAAATATTCGTAGTGGCATCTGCCATAATAAATAGAGATATTTTCTGCGTAAACTTGTGTGTTTACTTTATTTTTTTTATTTATTTATTTTGCTCGGAATTATTCATAAAATGGTAGGCCTATTTAATCATTTTCTTAAAAAAGAAATAATTGTTTTATGTTCGACCTTCTCCGGTCATCAACGGTCACCAGTTTCCGAAGACCTTCTCCTATATTGATCTATATTCCTGATACAAACGATTATTTATCCCCCCCCCCCCAAAAAAAAAAAATGTTGAAATAGTTAAATGAAATATCTTAATATCATTAAAAATGTTCCCCGCAGGAAACCATTTTACTTGTATAGAGATTGGTCAAAGTGTACTTTGTCGAGAAATTTAGTCTGAAATAGTTATTAAATTTATTCACATTACTTAATTTATTTCCTCATGAACAATGACATTAAATGATACCCTAGAATAAGATCAATATTAAGACATTACTGTTATATCAGCAAAATTATTTATCAACTTTATAATTATCTATTTTTGCCTATTTTAACCCTTTTCCACATATATACGCGGAACAACGCACTTTCGACCCCCCCTTCTTTTAGGCCTCAAATAGTTAAAAAATGTCCTGTTTGGGCCCCAAACTCATGTTTTCGTTTGAGAAATGTTGATAAAAAAAGTGACCCCTTTTTCGGCGCGGCACCCTTACCAAAAGATACATCAGGGGGTTGCCAGAAGGGGGAAGTGTCCCATTCTGTCTGGGGGTTCATCGCCAAGAACATTTTGGACTTGTGAGAGGCTTAAAATGACGCCAGATCGATCATAAGGTAACGTTTACCACCGCTGAAAAGCTTTTGACTCTATCTCAAACCATTGAGGAGTTGCAATACTTTGAAATCAATTTTGATGGAAAAAATCAACACAAAATAGTGATTTTTGGCAATTTTGAGATGTCCCCTCGTTGCCATGGTAACAGAAAATTTAAGCCTGAGCATGTTGTTACAATGGCAGTCAACATCTGTGCCAAGTTGATTAGTATTGAAGCAGTTTTTAGCAATTTGAACTTGTAACGGGAGACTTTTCAATGAAAACAGACATTTTTCACAAAGTGCTCATGAAGTAATGGGTGAACTGAAATAAAACCGGTTTAACCTGAGATAATCCTGGTTGTGCAATTTATTAATGTACCTATTTTGAACTATAAACGTGGATCTATACTGATACTTTTAATTAGTTTCTTTTGCACATTTTTAATTGATATTAATCAACTTTTTTATAACTTTTGCTACTGACCTGAAATAAATCCATACACATTTTTTTCTACAAAAATAAAGAAACAAATAATGCTATTTATATGAATAATAATAATGGGTTTCCTTATTACTTGTTCATTTTACAGATGGCAGACAAATATTATAGACTTGTTTGCTTTGTGGTAGATATTTGTGCTGACGTACTAAGGAAATATTTTGTAAAACTTGCCAAAACTGATGCTGGGAACACTTATACATCAGTTGATGCATACTTATCTCACAGAAAGCGGGATGTGATGCAATTATTTAATAACAAAAAGCTCAGGAGAGATCAATATGATTTATTGTATCCTGTTAACGGCACCGCTGATGAAAACCAGTGGGACGTATCAATACTTTTAACATTGATATCAGAACTTTTTGTCACACGTCTGCAGCCACTTGTAATCGTTGCTTTGAAAACTGAAATTCGAGGGATTCGCAATGAGTTGCAACATCACCCAAATACTGGCAACATTTCAGATGATGACTTCGATGATTATTGGGGACGATTGGACGATTCTGTTAGGCTTATAGCAAAGAATGCGCTTGATCCAAATGATCAAGCATCCTTACTAGAGAAAATAAATCAGATAAAATGTAATCATCTACCGAATCTCAGTGATTGTTTTCGTATTTGGCATGCAGAAACCTCTAAGCTGTTGTTAAACGTTATGAATGAAGTACAGGCAAATGCCGAAGAAACAACTTCCATTCTCAGACAAGTGACCGTCCAGAAACCAGGACCTTCAGGTGAGTTTCAGTAATCATACAGCAACTTAAGGTTAATATTGCTTGTATTTTTATTTTCACTAGATCGTGTCACAGTAACTGTATTAATTCTTATTTATCGCAATAAACGCTAACATTTGATATGATAAGCTAAGTGACATGAAATTATTGAAATATTTCAAAGTGATATCAATCAATTTGTTTACACAAATCTCAAAACATTATACCTTTATTTTGATTGTTACTTATTTTCGAAATTGTTCTTAAACTTAATTGATGTTACAGTTTATTGGAAATTGATACATTAAACTTCAGGGGACAAAGATAAAAGAATCAAAGTTGCTGATGATATACTGACACGGCTTCAAGGTATGTTCGTTATTAAAAAAAACAACTTTAGAATAGTAATATCTACATTCCTTTTCAACGTTCAACGGAAACATTTGTATTCTGTTCTAATCTGATACACAAAAAAACTGATATCTATTCTAATCTAATCTGGTCTGATATAATCTATCACATCAGAATATATATATGACAATATCTCTTTGATCAAATAAAAGTAAAAACAAGATACGTTTTTTGTTGTTTTATTTTCTAATTTTATTTTTTGTTTTCATGAGAGCATTGTGTGCAAACAATCGTTTTCTATTTTAAGCGGGGTTTGAGTCAACGATGAAAGAATTATCAGACGATTTCAACCCACCAAGTGAAATGACAGACATTCGAGCTAAACTAAGAAATAGCCATCATGTGGTTGTAACCGGATGCAACAATAGTCGTTACTTTGAGACCGCTCTTGCATCAGTAAAGGGGATGGACTATAATTACAAACGAAGCGTAGAAATGCACACGTCGTCTGATTGGCGACACATTGATCCTACAGATGTAGACTTGGTTTTATGTAGAGATCCATTTGGAGGATTTTCTTATGATGAAAGCAAAGCTAAAGCCATGGATGATATATTTAAAAGCATGATGCATTCAACAAAGAGAAATAATGGCGATAAAGCCTTGGACATTGTCATAGTAACAGACCTTAAGATTTTGGAAGAGTGCAAACTGCATCATGACCATGAAATCTTAGAAGAAGTGGTGAAGGTGTTTACTAAGACAAGTTCAGCACAGCCGGCTGATCTTACAATAGGTATACTATTTGTTATGTAACTGTTCGATAAAATGTAACATACATGTACTTTTAAATAATTCCTGTCAATATTTTAAGTGAAAAATTGTCATATAATTTCTCAATTGTTTGATTTTCACAAACAAGAACCATTTTGATTGCAGGTTGTGGAGGTCAAAATATATACGTACAACAGTCCTTGGTGTCAGTATACAGAAATTTAGAAGGTAAGTTGCATTGTTGTTTACTTAGACCGTTTTGTATGGAACGGGTCTTATTATTGGTTCGCTGTTGTTGCATGGGAGCGTGATTGGTGTACAGTTAAATATTAAATAAATATTAAATCTATCTTCTAACATGCATGGTGAGATTTAGGTATAATAATATACAAATATTCACCACGATATGACGTAGTTCACGCGCATGAAATAGATCTCTAGGTCAAAGGTTAGTGTCACATTTAGAGGTGATATGTAGCAAAACGTCTTGAAGGTTTTAAAAATAATATTGCGCAAATGTTCACATTATTATGCTTAGTATTACGCGCAAAATGTAGGTCCCGTAAGTTGACGTCAAAGGTCTTTTAAAAAATATAAAAATGTGCGTATGCACTACAGTGTAGCTTTTAAGAGCTCTGATTTAAAATGTTCAAAAAAATGAGACTTGGTATTACCAACATTATCTAGGTCACAATATGCAAAGTCAAGGTTACCAAGATGATAAAATGTACAGAGTTTACAAAGAGGATATAGATCCTGATCATGAAAGATCAGTTTTTGATATTACTTTGCAAAATGGATTTTGGCGAATTTGAAGCATGGGTTCTCTGAGGTCAAGGGTCACAATTTTCAGAAAGAAAATTTTGTGTAAAACGAATCTTATAAACTGAGCTAAGGGGATTACATCCTATCAACATAATGTCACAATAGTGATTACTTGAAAATGACAAAGCAATAATTCAAGTCAATGTTCCCCAGAGAATGATTTGAAGTAAACAAAAATTTGGAGGTCTTTATCATACAAGAAGGGATCTGTTTATTTCTAAACATGGACATGAAGTTTGGGACTCATAGTCCAATGCACACTTAAGGGTCCAATTATGACCCCTTTGTCCAAATAAAAGAAAAAGCGTTATATAAATTGTCCGTAAATTTTAGTTCCCTTTAGCCTAGGTCAAAATCAAAGGCGGAAATTCAGGATAAAATGTAAGTTTGAGTATTGACCATTTTTTCTTCTTGAATTAAGGTATTTCATAAAACTGTTCCCCATGATGAAACTAAAGCATTTAAACGGTGTATTTTGGAACAATGGTACGCTTGCTATTTTTTTTATAATTTAAGTGATGACGAAGAATTTTTTGAGCGAATATCAGGTATTCAGCCTTCAAGTGAATGCGAAGGTTTTCAAGACAGCGAAAGAGAAGTTCAAGACAGGTAAAGCAGTAGTATTAACAGGGCCTAAGAAATGTGGTAAAACTTCTGTAGCTGTTGCGTTGGCATCTGCTTATGAATCATCCCAATGTTTACTTCTCAAGAAGCCTAACGATGTCAATTACATTGACCTTACAAACATCTGCTTAGTTATCATTGACGAGTTTGCTGGAAAATATCGTTACGAAGAAAATGATGTGTACAAATGGTACAACATGTTTGATCACCTGTACAGAGCAGTTATAGCAGGGAATTTCAACATGGTATTAACGTGTGAAAAGGGTAAACTAGAAAAATGTATCAACGAAATTGGACGGCATGCCATTCTTGACCACGTGGTGGATGTACCTTTACAAAGAATTGTCGTTAAATCAGAGGTTACTGAACGTAAGTTGAGCCTATCATGTAGTGTTAACATAACTTCGTTTTGAAGCTTTCAATAAGTATTTTATCACATGACTTTCACTTTCACTGTTTTAATGTGACTAAATGATCGGTTATGTCATTTAAGGTTAAGACTGAAACATATACAGATTTAAATTATTGACGGTTGTGTCGATTCCACAGGAAATAAAAATTGTTTGCGATGCATGCCATTGTATTCTGACAAGTGACAGTTTCTGGGTATATGTTTATAGTAATTTAATATTCTTTAAAACAAATCTTCTGTGGGATACAAAATGGTGTTGAATTTTTGTACTGACAGTAGTAATATTTAAGATTGCATGCATGTTTCTCTTTTTCTGTTAAACACAGGGCTAGAATATGGACATGTGTCTGGACAGTTAGTCACTACAGATCTTTCTATAGGCCCCATATCAAATATCACACAGTCTAAGAACTACACACCACAATTGACAGTGGTACCGTCACAATTGCCAAACTTGCTGTCAAGTCATAGCACGATGATTCCGGTTTCAACAGGTAATACTTCACTTCAAGGTACAGCACAAACAGACGGTTTGTCTAAAATGAATTGTATGTGTAGCATCCCATTACATTTTGACCAGTGCGAGGTTTCTAGTAATTAATTATTTTCTTAAACAATCTTCTCTTGAGTATACAATGACATCTCTCTTTTTCTTTTTAACACAGGACTAGAATATGGCCATGTGTTTGGACAGTCAAAAACAAATCATTCTATAGGCACAATATCAAATACTACACAGTCTTATAACTACGCACCGCCATTGCCAGTGGTACCGTCACAAGGGCCAATCTGGCTTCCGATTTCTACAGAAAATGCGTCACTTCTAGGTAGAGCACAAAGGGAAGGTTTGTCTTAAATTAATTATCATTTATATTTAATAAAATTAATATTCAAAACAGTAATTATAATAATGAGCTACTATTATTCCTCGCGGAAGGCAGCGTAACAGAAACAGCTGTATATAGCTTTAGCGCAGTTAGTCTGGTTGCTTATACTTGCATCTGTTCGTTTTACATTCCATCATTGTTTTAATTTCAAACATAACACTACAGCTCATTTAGTTATAAAACTAAAACTCCAGATCTTTCTGGGTACAAGTGCAGTGCATTGGAAATGTTTTGCTTCATTCCATAATACCTTAAGTATCCCCAATCTTTTTTAATTTAATTTTTGTTTAGACGGTACTTTTACTCTAAAAAGTAAAAAGGTATTATTGTTAAACCTAATAAGTACATATAAGTTATTATGAAGCAATGCAATAAATAAGAAGTGAAGCAGATCTTCACGCCATAACGTCTTCGCCATTGTCCTTGGTTTTACTACTCATCTCTTTATTTCTTCATTTTGTTCAAAATGTAACATTTAAATCAATTGCATTATCAACATAAAATAAAACAGTGCACAGATGTCATTGTGAGATACAGATTTTCAGTTTTTCATCTAGCTGTATAAGTAGTTTTGAGTTATTTAATCAAATGTAATCAAACTCTGATTCTGCATTTTTAGCTAAGGCCCTTTATAGGTTATCAAAAGAAATACTATGTATTAATGATAATATGTGTGCAAGATTTAAACTTATCTTGGAATACGTTTGTATGTCTTTAAGGAAATATTCACATCAATATTCAGTGAAGAACGCACGTATCTTTATGAATTACTACAATTTTACACGTAGATAATACTAGATATAACCCTTTATTAAAAAAATATTGTCCTCCTTTGTTATATTGATTTATTTGGTTTTTTTTACATAAATGCATACTAGTGATGAATTGATGACTTTAAAATGCAGTTATAATCCACAAAGTTAATATTTAAGTTAAATTCATCCTTGTCTACTTAAATTCAATCAATCACTTTCAATTCACAAAATTCACTTGTCGATTCAAACCATTACTATCATTAAGGAAGACATAGAATTACCCTTATTTATTACCCTCAAAATATATGTACATGAACATTTCATTTCAGGAATACAAAATTCGATGCAGTTGAAAAGAGGATTACAAAGGTACAATATGAAAACATTCTTTGTCAGCCCCTGTTTAGCTATTTGATACAAAAGTACCTGTATTATACCTGTACCTATATTTCTCACTAGCCAGATAGAATAATCCGTAAATGTTACTAAAAATAGCGGTGTCTCATATGTATGGTTGCTGATTTCTGCCATTTCGTGTTTTTGCCCCGAAATTGGAAAGGCGAAGACACTATAACATACCTATTTGGCGTTATTTCGACTTTCCTCTTTATTGATATAAAATCGATTTTCTTGAAATATTTTGGCTCATCTGGAGGCATTCAGTTTTAATGAATATATATATTTCCCAGTATAAAATACTATCATGTTAAAGACAGTCAATAGTTGTTACCTTTTTGATTTCACTTTATCTAAAATTCATGTAATGAAATACATATCAGAAAATATCTTGGCTCTCCCAATAAAATAAAAGCAATCATCAATTTTCATATATAGAGGATACCGAATGAGTGCAAGTGAGTACTAAATTTATTGAATGAGTTGAATTAAAGTTTACTATGCAAGTCTGTGGCGAGCATGACATTATTTTATTGCACGAACCCGATCAACTACACTAATATAGTGTTCTATTTATAACTTACCAAAAAAAGAAAAGACAGTTAAAATGCAAAATGATCATTTTTCGTTGACGCGCCTATAGTAGACAACGCTAACATTTACACTATTATTTATAAAGATCTTTGACATTTATGGCCCTATATAAACGGGTGTTTGTATGTATAACCCGAGCCGCTTGGCAAACGTTTTATATACGGTCATATAACATGTCAAATATTTATAACAATTTTATAGTAAGGAAACTTTCTTATTTAGAGAAAAAAAGTGAGATTTCTTCATAAAATGACAGCAGTCGTGTATATAAATCTATATAAACGTCACGATTATGCAATGAAAAACTACATTACAAACTTGCAGTATTATAATATGTTTGTATACCGCAAAGGACTTCACGTAAAAATATATACACGGCCATGCAATACAATTTTAAGGTCGCCAAAAGCGGCACGGGTATTTGATAAAATGAAATATCTGCTACACAATTGCCAAACATTTTATAAAAATACCTTGGCAAAATCAACACTACCCGGGGCTTGGCAGGTTTACGACGCCAAGAACAACGTTGCATAAGTGTTCTTACAAATGTACACTTCGTTAAAACTTCTCCGTGTGCCTGCAAAAAATGTTTGTGTTAGTACCAATGTAGGAAAGACAATGTGCTACCCATTTTTATGATAAAATGGATGGTGCGACAATGATTTTTTTTATTTAATTTCATGACATCACTAACGACGACGTAATTTGTCAAGGAAGTGGCTAGTCGAAAGGACCCGTACCTTAGCCACAAATTCTAGCTATACGTGAGTCACTAATTGCTAGTCGTTCGTCATTTTTTAACATAATACATGAAAGGCAATTATGAAGTCAGTAACTTGTATGCTTATTTATTTCATACATGAACATGTTGCTTTAAAAAAATCATCGAATGGTATAAAAAAAATAATATTTTCATGTCAGCCACAAGATGAAAAATAAATTGATATTAACAAAAAACAAAACAAACAAAAAACTTGAATTTTCTGTTGATCATGTACATTTTTCTTTTTTTTTTGACAATACAATTTAAAGAAGTATAAGCTTAAATTAATTATGTAATAACACTATGGTGCGACGTTACTTGCATTACATTAATAAACACAGCACACACGTTAGCGTTACATAGGCGCTTCAACGAAAAAATGACTCTTTTTATCAGTGTGACAAAACAAGAGGGCCATGATGGCCCTGAGGTCGCTCACCTGTATATAGGCCCCCCAACGTTGCAGGGCCAATTTAACCCAAGGGCTTTTATTTGCACAAACTTAGTAGACACCCATAAGAAGATGTTTCATGCTAAACATCTAAGCTCTAGCTCATTGGGCTTTTTAAAAGAAGAATTTTTTAAAGTTTTTACTATACAAATATAGTTAAAAACAATGACTCCCTGGGGCCGGGTCAGTTTTGACCCCAGGGCCTTTATTTGAACAAACTTTGTAGACACTTACTAGAAGATGTTTCATGCTTAATATCTAAACTCTAGCTATTTGGGTTTTTTCAAAGATTTGTTTGTTTGTTTGTTTTTGCTTTACACATATAAAGAAAATCAATGACCCCCGGGGCGTGGCCAATTTTGACCCCAGGGCTTTTATTTGAACAAACTTTGTAGACACTCACTAAAAGATGTTTCATGCTTAATATCTTAACTCTAGCTATTTGGGTTTTTTCAAAGAAGATTTTTAAGTTTTTGCTATACACATATAAGGAAAATCAATGACCCCCGGGGCGGTGCGAATTTTGACCCCAGGGCTTTTATTTGAACAAACTTGGTAGACACCTATTAGAACATGTTTGATGCTAAATATCTTAGCCATAGCTCTTTGAGTTCTTTAAAAGAAGATTTTTTAAGTTTTTACTATATGCATATAGGGAAAATCAATGACCCCCTGGGGCGGGGCCAATTTTGACCCCATGGCTTTTATTTGAACAAACTTGGTAGACACCCATTAGAACATGTTTCATGCTAAATATCTTAGCTCTAGCTCTTTGGGTTCTTTAAAAGAAGATTTTTTAAGTTTTTACTATATGCATATAGGGAAAATCAATGACCCCCCTGGGGCGGGGCCAATTTTGACCCCAGAGCTTTTATTTGAACAAACTTGGTAGACACTCACTAGAAGATGTTTCATGCCAAATATCTAAGCTCTAGCTCTTATGGTGTTTTAAAAGAAGATATTTAAAGTTTTTTCTTTCGGTTGCCATGGCAACCAGAGTTCTGCATGGAATTAAATTCTTTGAACAATTTTTAAAGGTGACCACCAAAGGAACATTCCTGTGAAGTTTGGATGAAATTGGCTTAGTGGTTTATGAGGAGATGTCATTTAAAGTAAAAGTTTACGGACGGACGACGGACGGACGGACGACGGACGGACGCCGGACGAAAAGCGATCACAAAAGCTCACCCTGTCACTTTGTGACAGATGAGCTAAAAATTTATTCATGTACATTCAATGATAAAAATTAAAGAATTAACTCGTTGAATAAAACAATTTAATTCTTGCCATTTATTGAACTCAATTAATTACACAATATAATACTCGCCAGAAAAAGAAAATAGGATTTAATCAACACTCATTCAATATCCTCTATGCGATTAACCAAAATAAACATTAATATTTATCTTAAAACATTTAGTTTCTCCGAAGCATTCATTTGCTTATTGTGCATTATCGCATTAATTAGGCAATAATACCTTAAGGTATTAATTTTCATTCTTCCTACCTGATTTAATAATATAAAGCTTAAAAATACCAGCAATTTAAAGCTTTCTGGCGTCAAATGCAGAAGTTACTTCGTATTTTTATAACTCCTCATACATCAAGTAAATATGATCTCATATTAAGGGAAAACCAGTTTATATACATTCTCTTTGTTTATTAAATGTGTTATTTCTTCAATACTTTAATACACAACTTACTTCAGTTGTTTACAAATATTCAAATATAATTATATTTGTGTATCAGTTATGAATTGAAACTTTATGAAAGTAAATATTATATTGTGTACATTGAGGGTGTTCCGATGGAACATTTAAATAAATGATTTTGACTAGCCTAAGGCTATGTATTTACTGGAGACAAAGATTAAATAAAAAGATTTGTCTTTATTTATTTTTATCTTTTTTTGTCCTTATAAAGACATTAGTTTTATTTATTATTTAGAGCAGTTTTATCAATAAATCATTAAATGTTTGCTCTTTATATCACTTTATCTAAAAGTGTCTTTAAATAAAGCTGCAATATTGAATTGAAACATTTCTTGCGAAAAACATGTTTTAAATAAAAAAAATATCACTGCTCAATATTTGATTATTTTACTTTACACATTTGATTTTTGTTTTCAATTCCCCGGAAAAAAAAATATCGCTTTAAAAATCTATGAATATATGTCCTATTTCAGTGAGTTACCGACCGAGACAACTGATTTGAGTGTAAAGAGATCGAGGTCAATGTCGTCAGATGTATGGTTAGTCGAAGAGAAACGTGAAATTAACATCAAGATCAATGGTGAAAGTAAGGATTGTTGGATTCATGGAAGTTGTATACTACCTTCAGGAGAAATTCTGCTTGCAGATTACAATAATAAAAAATTGAAGAAACTTGATAGCATGTATAATGTAAAGTGTGTATGTGATCTTCCTTATAAACCGAATGATGTTTGCTATGTCGGGGATAATGTAGCTGTTGTATCACTGTTGGGAAAGAAACTTCAGTTTGTTGATACTAAACATAGTATGATACTGATTAGATACATTGATACAGATCATTCTTGTATTGGTCTGGCTTGTCATGGTGATCAGATGTATGTTAGAGACATTAATGGTTCTGTTTATAGTTATAGTACAAATGGTATAAAGCAGCAGATGATTTATTCACCTAGAAAATATTCATCTCTTTATAACAATATTACTGTGAGTAATGATGGAAGTAAGTTATACCTTCCATGTAAAAATGAGATTGTTACCATTGAAAACAATGGAAAACATTTGTTTACATTAAACATTGAAGACATATATGTCTCATGTGGAGTTTGTGTAGATGATCAAGGTTATGTTTATGTAAATGGTAAGAATGGGAATTTTTTACAAATAAGTGAAGATGGTAGAATTATACTTCAAGTCATAACAAACCTATCTTACATGGCAGATGCATATAATCCTACATTAACATTTGATAGGAAAAATAAAGTTCTGATATCAGCAGGGTGGTCAAACAAAATTGAAGTCCTTAAACTAAGGAAATAATGTTAAACTCAAACAAGATGAATAAATAGGATACCGTGATCATATAATCGACAATTAAATAAAGTTAAGATTTCTTATTATAATATATACTACATTTTATTTTTACTGGCATAATGTATAGTTAGAATTATTCCTGACAGTCACTAGATGGCGGAATAAAAACGATTTTCTGTTTTCACTTCATAGTGTAGATAAAGCAAGATATATGTTTATAAACTTTGACTTTGACAATACAACATAAGAATTTAATTATTTACTAGTAATAAGACACCTTCTATTTCTTCCTGTTTCAAGTCAAAAGTATAAATCTTAATGATTATTTTAGTATGATTTTGAAAAAAAAACTACCCCAAATTGTATGGATATTTTTATGATATTTTATTCAAAAATAATGTTATCAACATGTCAAATAATACAGTATAACACAAATAAATAAATAAGTACAATAACAACACTATCGTACATTTACAATAATAACAATAATGTGTGTACTATTATATGTAATTATGCAGTATTTCAATCATGAATTTTACATGGTGCCTTAAAGATCCTTTACACATATAGAAACTATTTCCTATATATTCTCTACATATCGCATGTAAATATATTGAATTTTGCTTCACATATTCAATTTCTACATATTTTTATTCATATGTCATTTAGTATATATCAATTTCATTATACTTTGAACAAGTTTGTGTTGTTGGATCAAGTAAATAAAATCAGCTTACATTTAATAAATTTTTCCTTTATTATTACTTTCCAGTCACATAAGGCGTTTGTTTATATGAAGTGATTGATTATTTATTACATATAAGTAAGCCAAAAAACAGTTAAGTCACACAAGTTTCCTTCCTTCCTTTTAGGGAACTCCACTGAGGTCCTATAGCTCCTTAAACGTTAAATTTGAATAATCTTTAAGTTGAAAAATAATATGTAGTGCTTTTGTCGGTCCGGGAAAATGTAAATAGCTTTATATTCATTTTTTCGCAATAAAAACAATTATCTGGAAAATTCGGGCTGTGCAAAGATCTCAAATTTTACACATAACCTAGTGGTAGGTACCTACATGAACGATCGATATTTCCAGTCCTGTCAATCAAAAACCTCAATAGAGTCCCTTTAACAATAGGCGATAAAACTTTCTAATCTGAACAAAATAAGCCCCCTTTAAATTAAAATGGAAACGTTAAAAGTCAGCCAATTATTTCCAGTTTCTGTCATGGTCAAAAACTACAATAGTAATTAGCTGGAGATGAATAATATTTTCTGACCAAAACAGGTCAAAATGGAAACATTTAAAGTCAGACATACATCAAAATTGACAATATTCAGACTCAATTGATTAGGCCTGTTTAATAAATAGCAATAGTAAATGCGTTCTATTTTTTAGCATTCGATAGTCAAACAAGGTCTCTGGGAAATGCAGAATTAGATTCCAAAGAAACTATAATTCAGTCGTTATTAAGCAAGACTATAGTCCCAAAATAATAATACAACAATTTAAAAGTTAAAACATCTAAACTCCCAACGCAAGATATGATCTTGTATACTCTAGTATGGTATTTTACTTTTAAGCTAGTAACGAAATATTAATTCTGTCAAATATCATGCTAAAATCATTGGTTCTTTTTTTCTGTGATCTACAATAATATTTCTACAGATGTGTGAAGTTTTAATTGAATACCATCAGTGGTTTAAAAAGTATAAAAACGAAATATAAACTTGGCCTCAAATTTAAACTAACAGTCACGTAGATGCATAAGCAATGGATGTTCTGTAATAGTTCATCTATTCTACAAATAGTTGAGCTAAAACATTTGGAAAAAGAATCTTCCCTTTCTACCAACGTCACTAACATACCAACTTAAATAACTTAAAGTACATATCACAACTTGATACATTAACTTTACCACATCACAACAATCAACTGTACACACATACAAATTTACACTTTATATATATTGCACTATCTCTGCAAAACTACAAAATTTGGCTTCAAACACAAACAACTTCAGTAAATAACATGATTCACAATATCAAAGTTTTAAGTTAAGAGAATAATAACGCATTACACTTAACCACATAGCCAGAATTTTATTTAGATATTATCAATGATTAATTGGATGTCAGCTAGGTGACAGTGTGTTCACTATTGTCATTGCTTGATTAAAAAACAAGATCTTGATCAGGTAGCTTTTTTTTTCAAGTTCAAAACACGGGCTATAACTTCTGTCAAACCGTTAATGTTATTGGCCTTGTGAAAGGTGACCTCTCTATTATGCCTCTTGAATAAGATTGCGAAGACTCAGCCCTTTCCTTTCATTAGTTTATTCTTTAATATATGTGCTTCACTTAACCAATCTTGTCATATTGTCATTTATTATATACTTATAAATGAAATATTGAGAAATATTGATGAAATAAAATGCATATTTTCATTTTCCGTTTTTTCACTGTAAAAAATTATTTTTCACTGCAGTGAAACATATTTTCCGTATTTTCACTGGTGTCTCGCCGGACTATCTTTCTTTTAAAATTCTGCCAGTACACAAAATTTAATGGAAAGTCTTTCAAATTTTATCAACAAAAAAGAGAGAAAAATGTATATAATAAACAGAAAATTCAAGTTTTTTCTATAAATACACGATTTATTTTCATCTTGTGGCATGAAAATTATCATATTTCATTCGTGGCTGCCGCCACTCATGAAATATTTATTTTCATACCACTCGATGAAAATAAATAATGTATTTATAGAAAAAACTTGAATATCCTCTGTATATGATAAGGGCATCATAAGAAACATATACATATAAAGTTTGAAATAAATTCTTTGAAATATAGTTATGAATATTCTACGGCACAAGAACTTTAACCAGAAATCTAATCAAATCAGTGTGATAACTCTACATCGTTCAGTCAAGCTTAAACTTGTGAAATATAATCAGGAATGCTAGCTTACTATCTAATGTTAGTTTACATTTATCTCTTTTAACAACATTATTATGAACATATCATTGACAGTCATGAACACTAACTCTAACATTTCTTCCAATGGCAATTATCTCCCTTGACAATTCAAAACCTTTGGCAAGGAACATTGAATTCTGTGTCAACATTATTAACCTATCTTAAATTTCAAAGAATTTAAAGTTCATCCTTAGACAGGAAAGCTAACTCTCACTTTCATCATCATAATCATCAAAGTTCTCTCCCTGCACTACTTCTGATTGGTGATAGCGCCCCCTACCAGCAAAATCTTCATTGTCTTCTGTAAGCTGTGCAGCAAGGGTGGTAACTGCTGGAGTTGTGGGAGCAACAATTACTTCTTCTTGGCTCCGTTTACCACTACAAAAATACAAAATCACATAAGAATACAATAATTTTTTTAATTAAAAACAAGGAGACAATATGGCCATCCTAAAGTATATAGTGAGTGAACAGGCGAAGGTCAATTGAGCATAATGTCACATTAACAGTCAGCATCATTATTCCATATTTCCAAACCTGATACTACTTCTCCGGAACACTGGAATATCAACACTGAAAGCCCATCAGTACAAATAAGAATATTATTACCATTTTTTGGGAAAGAATTATTACCAGTATTTCACAAAGTAGATTGAAACAGTGTGATAAATATTTTATAAAGTAATGATATCTTACCTTATACATCTTTGTAGCCCTGATTTCATCCAATTATAGAAGTTAAATTCAGCTATACCTGTAATTAAAAAACTTGTAATGTAATGTAATGCTTAAAAACATGAAGATTTACCTAGGAGGTAGCCAGGGATAGCTTAAAAAACATAAAGATTTATCAGGAAAGTAGCCAAGGTTAGCTTGAAAACATGAAGATTCGTACTGAAAGTAGCCAGGGTTAGCTTGAAAACATGAAGATTTACCCATAAAGTAGCCAGGGTAAGCTTAAACAAGAATTTGTAACAGAATTACCAACGTCCCCCGCCCCGGGAGTTTTATATGAAGCATAAAATTGTGCTATTTCAAAAGATTAAGGTATGGATCTCAGGACATTCGGTCCAAAATTATGATCAATGCTAGATCTGCAAATGTAACAATAAATTTGTTAAAAAAATAAAATGAAACATGGAATTTAAAAATCTACCATGTTAAGCTTTGACCTCTAAGTGTGACCTTGACCTTGAAGGTAGGGACACAGATGTTACGCATGACATATCATCTAACCATTGTGACTATTTGTGCCAAGTATTTTCAAAATCCCTTAATCTATGAAGAAGTAATGGACGGGACAAAAAATATACCAAATAACAGACTTTGTTAACCTTTGACCTCTAAGTGTGACCTTGACCTTAAGAGGTAGGGGTGCAGGTGTTGTACCTGACATATAGGCTTATTATTGTGACTATTTGTGCCAAGTTATTCCAAAATCCCTTGAACTATGAAGAAGTTCTAGATTCGACACAAAATATACCCTATAACAGACTATGTTAATTTTTGACCTCTAAGTGTGACCTTGACCTTGGAAGTAGGGATGCAGGTGTTGTTCATGACACATTCTCTTATTATAGTGACTATTTGTGCGAAGTATTTTCAAAATCCTTTGATCTATGAAAAAGTTATAGACCTGACACAAATATACCCTGTAACAGACTATGTAAGTATTTGACCTCCAAGTGTGACCTTGACTTTGGAGGAAGGTGACCGGTTTTTGTGCATGTCACATCATTTGATTATTGTGAACAATTATGGCAAGTATTTACAAAAGTCCTTCATAGATAAGAAAGTTATGGACCGGACACGACATATACCCACAAATAGACAATGTTGACCTTGAATGAGCAAGTACGACCTTGACTCAAAGGTAAGGGTCTGGTTGTTGCGCATGTCTTATTATAACAAACATTTGTGCCAAGTTATCTCAAATTCCTTTGATAAATGACAAAGTTATGGACCGGACACGGAATATACCCTGTAACAGTCTATGTTAATATTTGACCTCCAAGTGAGACCTTGACCTTGAAGGTAGGTGACTGGTTTTTTCGCATGACACATCGTCTGATTATTGTGAACAATTATAGCAAGTATTTAAAAAATCCCTTCATAAATAAGAAAGTTATGGACCGGACACGACATATACCCTCAAATAGGCAATGTTGACCTTGAATGAGAAAGTGTGACCTTGACCCTGGAGGTAGGGGTCTGGTTGTTGCGCATGACACATCGTCTTATTATAATAAACATTTGTGCCAAGTTATTTCGAATTCCTTTCATAAATGACAAAGTTATGGACCGGACACGAAAGTGTGACGGACGGACGGACAGACGGACAGACGGACGGACAGACAGACGGACGGACGGAGCCTTTTTCTATATCCCCCTTTTTTCTTCGAAAAGGCGGGGGACAAAAATTGAGGATTTATCCAGAAAGTAGCCAGGGTTAGCTTGAAAACATGAAGAATCACCCTAAAAGTAGCCAGGGTTAGTTTGAAAACATGAACATTTACACAGAAAGTAGCCGGGGTTAGGTTAAAAAGGTGAGGATTTACCCAGAAAGTAGCCAGGGTTAGCTTAAAAACATGAAGATTCACCCTGAAAGTACCCAGGGCTAGCTTGAAAACATGAAGATTTACCATAAAGTAGCCAGGATAAGCTTAAAAAGGTGACGATTTACCCAGAAAGTAGCCAGTGTTAGCTTAAAAGCATGAAAAATCAACCTGAAAGTAGCCAGGGTTAGTTTGAAAACATGAAGATTTACCCAGAAACTAGCAAGGGTAAGCTTAAAAAGGTAAGGATTTACCCAGAAAGTAGCCAGGGTTAGCTTAAAAACATGAAGATTCACCCTGAAAGTACCCAGGGTTAGCTTGAAAACATGAAGATTTACCCTGAAAGTAGCCTGGGTTAGCTTAAAAACATGAAGATTTACCTTGAAAATAGCCAGGGTTAGCTTGAAAACAGGAAGATTTACCTAGAAATTAGCCAGGGTTAGCTTGAAAACATGAAGATTTACCCGGAAAGTAGCCAGGGTTAGCCTGGCCTATGTAGATGTAGACACCTATGGCAGCAATGACTTCTACTAGAGCATAAATCCACTGTGTTCCAAACATTATCACCCCACACACCAATGTCTGAAACAAGAAAAAAAACACATCTATCAACATGAAACTTTTTCATAAAAGTCTAAAACCAATGTTAAGACATTTCAACAACAGCCATATATCTGTGAATTAAAAAAAAACATTATTGAATGATAATGAAGTGAATATCAAAGTCAACAGACCTGGTTAATGTGCTTTTCACCAAGGGCAAATGGCCCTTGTTAATGTGATATTTACTGAGGCCAAATGGCCCTGATTAATGTGATATTTACTGAGAACAAATGGCCCTTGTTAATGTGATATTTACTGAGGCCAAATGGCCCTGATTAATGTGATATTTACTGAGGTCAAATGGACCTGATTAATGTGATATTTTTTTGACAGAAAGAACAATGTCTAAAATAAACAGGCACTTACAACAGAAACATATTTAACAGATACTGATAAATTGAAAATTCTATTTTTGTGCAATTCATAGTCTGGTTTTAGTTAGCATTTAAATATTTTTCATTATTGGGTCATCTTTCACTACGCTCTGAAATCTTGCATAAAAGTTATCCAGACCAACATCAAATGGTACATAAATCTCAAAAAAGAGCAAAATAATTTCAGTCCTGCAGTGTCGGTTAAGTCTCTTTTATAAAATTGTCTATGACAAAGTCAATCTAGGGTCTGCATGAATTATGGTCAAGAATAGTCAGTATGGAATTCGACTGGACTTGAACATTGTACAGGACAATAATTCTTTTCTATCCTGTCAAAGGAGGTTGTAGGTTGTGTAGCGAAAACTGTGATGTAGCCAGTCATGAACCAGTGCGGAATTATCCAAATTATATTTTAGGAAAAAAACAACACAAGTCTTGAACACATGATTCTTGCAGACCCCCAGTTTTTTTGTTGTGTTTAAAGGATATAGTCTGTATATGACACCGTCAACTACACTAATACTTACCATACTTCATTGTTTTATAAGTACAATTATCTGCTCTGTTTGTGGTGTAAAAAATGAGAATCACAACAAAACATTACATACATGTATATACATACCCCAAATAATGACAGCCATCTGTTACATAAGAATGAGTACCACGACCTGGGTTGCTTGGTGATTTCCATATTAGGTGGTTGTCTTGGATCTAAACACAAATAAAACTACTAAATGTAAGCTAAAGAAAAATTACTCTTTTTAACAATTTATTGTTCTTATTTTACATATGTGATAAATAGAATATTATATTCATGTAGATCCGATACTAAATTCATGAAACTTGTTGAATTAAACAAAGCTCGTCAGATGCTCGCTATCATATGCTTTTACTAGCCAAGTTGAACTATTTGGCAGCTGAGAAGAACTAGAGCTGTCATCGATAGAAACAATATTGTTGTAATGTTGACATTTTTCTGTCAATCAATAATCGATACATATCTATAAACAATCAACAATTTTGACTAATAAGTTAGATGTCTAGAAATTATGAAAGTTTACCTAAAACAAGAACCAGAAGCAGTTGTCCATGTCTTAAACTATGCTGTTGTTACATAATGAAAATATTTCATAGAAATGATGACAAATAAATGGTCAGGGAAAAATAATGCAATGGGCATTAATAAAAGACACTGACCACAGATTTTATAAAAATCATTTAAGCAGGTAAAGTGAATTACAAACAATTTTTATAGGTAATTATTGACATGTCAGTTGTTACGAGCCAGGCGTAACGAGAAAGAAAAGCCAGCAACAAACTTGAAACAATAACAAATTTATTACAGAAAAATTATTAAAGAAAAATAAATTAACAAATTATGTTTACAAATACCTGAAGTCCAAATAAAAATGTAAATTACAAATGTCTAGTCTGATCCTGGAATGATCCTTTTTGAATAACACAGTTAAATCCAAGTTAAATCCAAGAACACTTTAGAATAAATTCCAACAATAAAATCCACAAGAATATTTTAACTATTTTAAAATAATCCAAGCTCCAATAAATCACTTAATTTCCAAGTTGAATTAATACTCCAAGGTAACTGATGACTTAAAAGATCACTGATGACTTAAAAAGGGTAAAAGGTAATGAAAATGTCAATTTATATATATTAAACTAAGAAAATTCCAGAAAGGTCTATTATGTTCTCAAGTAATCATAATCTAGCAACTTCAACAATAAAGAACATTCCAGAAGTTTCTATCTAAATATAATGCATGAGTTTTCTACAACAGTTAAGAAAGTTCTAGTACATACATGTAGTTTTATGTTTCTAAAAATAGAACAATGATAATATTGGGAATACCAACTGGTCAAGATATAAATTATATACATGTAATATGTTGCATACATAACACAGTGTATCGCTGATATTTGACACCCGATATTGATATATTGTTATATATCGTTAAATATCCTTTTCACTTAATCAATGACAGCTCTATGTAGAACTGCTTGGCAGCTGAATAGAATTTATAGTCGATCTGAGAACAACCACTGAGCAGTTACGTAAAACCAAATGTGTGGCTGTGTTGAACCATTTTTTTTTACTTATTGCAAATATTAAATACTTAACATTAACATTTTAATGGTGCGTTTAATATTTGAATATCTACGTCTGTTCAAGTTAATGGCAACATATAAGTTATCAAAACAAACATTGTTATACTTTTATTTTCAGGAATAAAACCTGGTCTTTCTTTTTTGTTCTTTTTTTACAGGGGACTTTAACAACTACCTACTGAATGGGTTCTCTGTACATATTCCAAATAAATGTTGTCATTAGCCAGTTCATTTGTTTTTACTTTGACATTATAAAACTGTTCATATCATATTATTATGCATAAATAAAAACATATAAATGGTTAAAAAAACAACAATGACGTACCTCCTTCCTTACAAAGCAACACTTGTGACGAATCACTGACCTCAGAAACATTATCTAGAGATTTTGACCTTTGAGTGGCATCAAAATCAGGCTCTGATGGTGCCATCTGACCGTGAGATTCTTTGCCCTGTTGATGAATTAAATGATGTTGACCTCTATGGGTCAACCTTTCTGAAAAAAGTACGTATAGTCTGAAAAAGAGTCTTTATAAGATTTTTCGGTCACACTTGTCGCTCCATACCCACTAATGTCAGTGCCTTTTCTTCGTGATTTATCCTGAACACCGAATCGTAGATCGCGTGCTTGCCTATGATCGTAACTCATGGAAGAGCAAATACGAGTATGAATGATGTGGGTAACTATAGGAGCTAAAGTGTTCACATCTCCGACCAGAACAAACAATAGAAAACTAGGGTAATTAGCTCTAGAGAATATATAGGGACTTTTTACTTTCGGAATTTTTCGGCCCACGTACAGAGTAGTAAGAATACACCGAACGGACATAGTATTTTGAGCTAAGAAACAAACCATGTAAACAAATAGTAATTTAATGCTGTAAGTTGTTTACAAGTTTTTATTCCCAATGTATCAAGTAAATTCCTACCTTAAATAAGTAAACTCATATATATCAAAGTAAGAAGTACATTACATGTATTTATATACTTATTATTACGGTTGTAGAAACCGAAATACAAAATGCCAACTTTGTTGACATTAAGTCAGATTATCTATAATTGAACATTAGTGGGCATATTCAAATTAAAAATGGTTGTCAGACATATTTCTAATCATAATTGTACCGAAACAGACTTTACTTATCTTGGATATACATTCATTTTATATTTTGTAAGATTTTAACTCTCTGTTCTTGTTTACATCTGAAACCACGTGGTATAAATACCTTCAATCCGTAATTACTCTGGTTATTATGAATAATTGCGAGAACATTCCAATTGATTAAGTGGTTATTTAAAGCTGCATTAAATAAATATGTAAAAAAATTGTTTTGTCGGCCTGAAAACCAAGCATTCTACAGTTTCATTAACCTTTTTAACAGTGTTGTTGTGAATCTCATCAAATATTGTTCATAAATTATGATTTAAAGCGGGAAACCCAAAGGTAACACTTGAGTTTGAATATGAATTTTAACAGGAAATAAAGACTATAATTTGCTTATTTATGTGCTACGTCACAGTGTTATAGTTGCTATCCGGAACACAGCAAATATGATATTTTCTTGTGCAAACACCCTTTGAACGTTTAAGCTTCACGGTGCATTAGACCTTGTGTTCAGAAAAAAAGGTTATCATCTCATACAAAAATTAGATTTGTATGAAAACATTTGTAACCATACGGAAATATTCATTTATATTAGGACTGCTTTTTATAGCCATGTTTGATGATTTAACATTGATGTACGATGATCCGAAAGCGTAGTTTGTCATGCAATTCTAATTCCCCCCACAATGTGGTTGCAGATTTATGCTTATAAAACTCATTTTGGTAGTCTGGACACCAAAAAAAAAAACCCGGAGTCGATATGGCACCCAATTTATTAATGAAATGTCGCTATTTCTGTTTTTATGACATATATCAAGTGCAGCTTTAACTTTGGATAATAAACCCATTTTATAGAATAACGAATAATCGCCCTTGTTTTAGATAGATATAATAAAGATATGCAAACAACTGAAACTTGATAATACATGCTCATTAAAGGCACATTAAGCTTCCAACCTTAAGAAAGGAGAAATTAATGTGAAATAATTTGTTTAACAAAATTGGAAATGAAACAAAATGTAATTTTGAACTTTCGCATACTATACTTATTATAAATTATAATGAAAAAGCAAAAAAAAAAAGAATGAACAAAGCTAAGTTAGTTTAATTGTCCAACGAGAAACATTTTGGATACTATAAAAGTATACCAAAATTAAAGTTTTGAGAAATAAAAATGAGGTACTTTTCATGCGCCTTTAACTGATTAATCACAAAAGCTGATAATGGTTATCATTCTTGTGTTCACAGAATCTTGTACTCATTGAGAATAAATTAAGGACAATTCAAATGTAACAAAGTTTCTAAACTACTGACGCCACGCCATGTCCAAGTACTTAAATAATTGGTATAACATTTTCATTATCTATGATTTGAAGAATTCTCGGTAGGCCATACAAACTTCCCATACAAGCTGATACAGAAGATATATACAAGCAGATATCTGAAAAACGATATTACAGACATAATATACAGGTCTAGCCACAATACACCAACAATGGATATCTAAAAACAACAACAATAAAACAAGGCATATTTTACACTTTAAATGTAAGTACTAGCATAAAATTAATGCAACAATGAAATTCAAATTTAATAGTAATTATCCTATATTCTATACCGTCAGCTTACTCGTCAGCAGTTTATAATAGTCCACCGGAAAGCGATAGTCGACAATGCGATAACGTGATGCCGACAATACGATAGTGCGATGGGAAGGGGGATAACGCGATGCGACAAGCGATAATGCAAAAGGGGCGATAAAGGGAACAAGGGGATAGGGGCGATGGCGAAGTACGATAGTCCCGATGGCCCCAAGGGTTTAATATTATGCATTTCTGTATTGCCCGCCTTTCGCTTTAATTGCACTGTGTCTTGGGGTTATGCACTGTCCCCATCGTTTAAACGCTTTTGTCACGGCACTATTTTGCATTTTTCGTTTATGTACCGTGTGTCGCATTGTGGGGGTCGTATCGTAATATCGCCCTGTGTAAACGCACTGTGGGTATTGTGTATCCCCTATCGGTTTTTCGATTGTCAGGGCCCTGGATTGGGAAAAGGTTTAAACCCACGAGGGCCCCTAAGGTATTCTTTTTTTTTCCCCAAAAAGGGCAAATCCCCAGTTTTTTTTAAATTTTTTTTTTAGTTTCAGTAGACAGTATTAGTTTAATAAGAATTTAATTAAATATTTATATTATTCTGCTGGCTTTGTTCGAAAATATCAATATGCATTTCATCTTATATAAAGACTGTAAGATATAAAATTTCGCGTTGAGTTATCTTAATCTTGTTTCATTTTATCTTAAGCAAAATGCTGAGATGTTTCATATCAAACATTAGCTCAGACGTCAGAAAATCAGAAACTTAAATGATAAATACGAATGACAATTTTGTTTTAAATATACAGACATAATAAGTTTTTTTGTCATTAGATTTTTTTCTTCTTTTTTTTTTTGTTTACTTGTTTGTTTTTGTTTGTTTTTGTTTCTTTTTTTTATGCTGA
>NW_026862362.1:0-11913 GCF_026571515.1 Ruditapes philippinarum | reverse complement strand
ACATGTTAAAATTTAAGAACATTTCTAAGTCAATTTTGACCTTCAAGTGTGACCTTGACCTTTAGCCTGCACAAAGGTGACATGGATTCTGCACATAACCTTGTTGAGGTGAACATTTGAGTAAAGTTTGAAGAAAATTCTTCCATTAGTATAGGACTTATAGAGCGGACACGACATATTGTCTAATGTTTGATTGTATGTAAATTTGAAGACTTAAAAATGGGCATAACTTTGTTTAAATGCAATACAGAGTTATGAAACTTGACCAGCATGTCTTAATTGTGACACTTCATATATATTTTAAGTTTCAAGCAAATACCTTTTCTAGATTCAGAAATATTCAAATAAATGTTAAAATTTAAGAATATTTTCTAAGTCAATTTTTGACCTTCACGTGTGACCTTGATAAACGTGTCACTAATTCAGTTCCTTTATACTTCAAAAACTCCGAGATACCAATTATTTGCTATAAATATAAGAAACCTGTTAGAAATATCATATTTAATTACAACAAAGTGGTTTCTGACTTGGATATTCAGTCTAATACTCCAACTACTTGAGACTGCAATACTTCTAAATTCTGTAATTCAGAATTTTGGCCATATAATCACTGGTAATTTTGATATAATTGCAGACAAAAGAATTCGTAACTTATTCTTGAAAGGACCTAAATACAGAATGCCTTCTGAGATTGATTTTAATGCTTGTCGTGGTCAGATTGCTGAATCTATAGAGGATTTTTCGGTCAAATGGTGTCGCCGTGAAAATGCGGATAGTAATGCTCTAGTTACATGGAAACGTAACATCTTTAAAAATTATTGATTCACGTATTAATTTTTATCGTGGAAATGAACATCTTTTACCACCTAAACCAAGACTTACTTTAAGACATCTGAAAAAAGATATTCTAGCTTTTCATTCAAAATTTGTTTTGGTGCAGCGGACAAGGCGGCTAATAATATTGTAATTGTTTTGACGAATCCATTAACGTTTTGCATATGGAAACTAAATAGCACTAATGCGTATTCTAAAAACCTCTGCCTCCGAAAAAGACATTGTAAACAATCATTTTACTAATATTTCTAATCTTAAAGTCCAAATTAATGAAAAAGAACTCAAACTTCCTATTATGTATTGGATTCCTAAATTACACAAAAAACCTTACAAAGCCAGATTTATTGCTAATTCTACATCTTGCACTACAAGTAAACTTTCTATTTTATTGACGTCTTGTTTGACTGCCATTAAAACACATGTAATTAGATATTGTGATAAAGTCTATGAAAACACAGGCAAACATCTCTTTTGGTCAATTAAAAATTCTGGTGAAATCTTGGATAAATTCAAAATTAATAACTTTCAAGCTTCAACTGTCAGTACATACGATTTTTCTACACTTTATACAACTTTGCCACATAAATTAATCAATGATAAACTAATTTCCCTAATTCAGAAAACTTTTGCACGGGAAAAAGTTACCTTTTCTAGCATGTAATTCTAACAAAGCTTTTTTTACTAACGGTATTGTTAAACATTATACTATGTAGACCTGTGACGAAGTTTGTAGAGCACTCTCTTTTCTTTTAGACAACATTTATGTCAGGTTTGGTAATACCCTATTTAAACAGATCATAGGAATTCCTATGGGTACTAATTGTGCACCCCTGGTCGCCGATTTGTTTTGTACTGCTATGAAAGAGACTTTATGTTGAGTCTCTCTGAAGAGAAACAACAAGATGTTATAGTCGCATTTAATAATACTTCCAGATACCTTGATGATATTTTTAATTTAGATAATCCTTATTTTGATCTAATGTGTGTCTGACATTTATCCGCATGAACTACAACTTAATAAAAACGAACTCTTGAAATTTTAGTACATCTTTTTTGGATCTTCATATTACTATCAACAACAATTCTATTCACACGAAAATTTATGATAAAAGAGATGACTTTGACTTTTGTATAGTTAATTATCCACATTTGGATGGAGACGTACCCCATGCAACATCCTACGGGGTTTATGTTTCTCAGTTAATTAGATTCGCTAGAGCTTGTAACAACGTAAAGGATTTCAACGAGCGGAATATTTTTATTACCAGCAAGCTTCTAAAACAGGGCTACCGCTATCATAAATTACGGAAATATTTTACTAAATTTTACAATCGTAACTTTGATTTAATTTCTAAATTCAATAGTGATTTAAAAACTCTTCTGCGACAAGGGATTAGCCAGCCTGGTTTTTATGGCGATGTGGTTTACAAACTTCGGAAGATTTTGGGTCATGGTAATTTTTCTGCTGTTTTTACTAAAATCATTAAACGTTTTATTAAAAGGAGGTTATGACCCTACTATTTTAAGACATACTGCATGTTTAGTGTTTAGTTCAACCCTTTTAAGTTGGATGCACTACGCTTCCTCTTTATTGCATCCTGACGGACCAAGTGGGAGACTCATGAGGATAGTTTCGTAAAGCCCTTTGGGACTGAATTGTCTTAAGGTTCGTCTTTCTGCCTTGCTCTCGTCGGGCCTTGTAGGTGATTTCATCTTGTTGCTCGTCTTCCTTTAGGACTTTGAGTACTTTTGTTAGGTGGCATTGGTTTTACCTTTTATATGTTTCTACATGATCATTTTAGTGTAACCATGAACACTTTAAATTCACTTTGGGCGGATTCATTCTTATTTACGCTGTCTCGTTATTAGGAACATGGTGGGGCTAAGAGCGAGGTTTGGTGCACCCATTAACCGGTTTAAACTCCCCAGCATTCATTATTATGCTGCTGACCGTTCCAAGGCGGCGCCCCACTGTGTTCCCTGCCAGATGTATGTCTATGTTGTTCATACTGTTTTCGGTGACACTTTTGCTTGTGTCCCTGTTGTTTTCTCGTCTACGGTAAGTATCTTCCCCATTCCTCAGTTTTTATTTTCTTTTGATTTAACCCCGCCCCCTTTCCCCGCGTCTCCTGTCCCTTTCCCCTTTGTGGGCCTATTATTATTTTCTTTGAATTCCTAAATCAGTTACAAATTATTATCATTATGATTAAACGTGTCGTTGCCCTGTCCTTTTTATGTTGGGGGGCCAAGCCTGGGGCTCCTTGCATTGGTTCTTGTTGCTGGGTCATGGGGGGTTTGCGCCGCCTTTCCTTGTTGATTTCTTGTTTTTTCATATTTTTTAAGCCCGGCAAAAGTGGTAACATTAGGGGTTCTGCACATCCCCTTGTTGAGGTGAACATTTTTGGCCACGTTTTGAATAAATCTTCAAATTAGTGTTGGACTTAAACATAGCGGACACGACATATTGTGTAATATTTGATTGTTTGATATTTGACCTTCAATTGTGACCTAGACCTTGAACTGAAACATGGGGCAACATGGGTTCTGCACATCCCCTTGTTGAGGTGAACATTTGAGCCAAGTTTGAAGAAAATCTTTCAATTAGTGTAGGACTTACAGAGCGGACACGACATTCTGTCTAATATTTGCATGTTTTGATATTTGACCTTCAATTGTGACCTTGACATTAAGCTGACACTTGGGGCAACATGGGCTCTGCATATCCTCTTGTTGAGGTGAACATTTGAGCCAAATTTGAAGAAAATCTTTCAATTAGTGTAGGACTTACAGAGCGGACACGACACACTGTCTTATATTTGATTGTGTTTGATATTTGACCTTCAACTGTGACCTTGACCTGACACATGGGTTCTGCACACCCCCTTGTTGAGGTGAACATATGAGCCAAGTTTTGAAAAAAATCCTACAATGGTATAGGAGTTATAGAGCGGACACCGAAAATAGGGACGGACGGACCGACCGACCGACGCGACAGAGCGAATCCATTATAGCCCCCCACCCCACATTTTGTGGTGGGAGCATAATGAACATATTACAACGATATGCAACTGACTTCAGTGTTGAAATTTATTGCTGGTATCAAGGTAATCAATCAAATACGGACACAGCATTAGAATTACATAGATAAAAATCACACAAGTTAAAGTAAATAAAATGTATTTCGCGCTTCTATCATCAAAGGCATGTTCATGGCGTTCTCATTTTTATGCCACCGCAGAATCTGCGATGCGGTGGCATATAGCGATTCACCTGTGTGTGTGTGTGTGTTTGTTTGTTTGTGTGTGTGTTATATAGATTATATAGTGAACTTAAACAATCTTCTTGTGAAAAACCACTAGTCCAATTTCAACCAAACTTGGCAGGATTGATCCTAGGGTGAAGGGCTTCCAAAGTTGTTCAAAGAATTTAATTCCATGCAGAAATTTGGTTGCCATGGCAACCAGAGGAATTATAAGAATAAATTAAAAAAATCTTTTTGTAAAGACCCAAAAGGCCTAGAGCTTAGATATTTTGCATAAGGCATTGTCTGGTACACTTTTACCAAGATTGTTCAAATTATAGCCCTGGGGTCAAAATCGGCCCCGCCCTGGGGGCCATTGATTTTCACTATATGTACATATAGTAAAAACTTTTTGTAAAGACCCATAGGCCTAGAGGTTAGATATTTTGCATAAGGCATTGTCTGGTAGACCCTTAAATTATAGCCCTGGGGTCAAAATCAGCCCTGCCCCGGGGGTCATTGATTTTCACTACATGTACATATAGTGAAAACTTAAAATACTTTTTTGTAAAGACCCAAAACTTAGATATTTTGCATAAGGCATTGTCTGATAGACCTATACCCAGATTGTTCAAATTAAAGCCCTGGGGTCAAAATCGGCCCCGCCTCGGGGGTAATTGATTTTCCTCATATTTACATAGTAAAAACTTTATAAAAATTTCTTCTAGCAATTGACAAATGCTAGAGGTTAGATATTTTACATGAAACATTGTGAAGTGAACCTCTTGCAAGATTGTTCAAATAATAGCCCTGGGGTCAAAATTGTCCCAGCCCCGGGGTCATTGATTTTCAATATATACGTATAGTAAAAAATAAAAAAATCTTATTGTCAGAAGGTACAAGGCTTAGAGCTTTAATATTTGTTAAATGATATCATCTATAGGTACTTTACCAAAGATGTTCAAATTTTGCCTCTAGTGTCAAAATTAAAAGTGAACTTTGATATCAGCTGACCTAGATTTTGACAAAGTGTATTACATGTTGTCCTTCGATGCAGTCTTGGAATTTAGGCTGTGTGAAATAGGACCTTCACCACCAAATTCACTAGACTCAACTGCATTGATATATTCCTACTCTGATCTTTTATTGAGTTAACAATAGATTTAACCACTTATCTGATAATAAGAATTAGATATGCATTATTTCAATCTTCAATTGTATAGAAACAAAAAAAATCTGTTCCTACACTACTATTTAGTATTGAATTAATGCGGTGGCATAGCATTTTTTCTCAAATGCAATCTTGTTTCAGTTCGTTTCAAATATTTTCAAAAGTAGAACAAAAGCAGAGCTCAATGTCTACTATGGAAGAAACAAAAACATATTTTTTTTCTATTTAATATATGTTCATTAAAGATCTTAAAACGCTATCTTTTTTATTCTTTAAAAGCTGTATATTTTTTGTGCCCCCCCCCCCCAAATTAAATGTTACTAGTTGGTCAAAAGAGGGGTGTTTTCAAAGATTAATGTTACTCGGGTTCTATCCCGTGGAAATTGTGCTATATGAACTCAAATCCAATACATGTCGATAGCGTGATACCTGGAGAGGTCTCTGCTTGACTTGACTAGGATATTTATTCATCGCGAGGTGTGTGTTATTTATAGGGAGGGTCAAATATCGTATATGACTGTTTGTAGGTGAGTTGGTCGATTTAAGTTGGGACACCTGTAGCTGTAAGATGCTGTTAACACATGCCGCCCTGCAACAACAACGACAAAGCATAACGTTGAAAGAATTCGACAAATCCTGAAAAAATACGCATGGTACACTGTCAGGCAGTTAGCTAGAATGACAAACTTGCCTTTTCATGGAATGGCAGTACTGTGTCACATTGAAGGTTCCATGTTAACCGCCGTATGAACACATTTGCGGATGTTTCTAAATTCAAAATTTCACCATTTTCGTGTTAAATGTTTAATTCTGCTTAAGCCGGTGCTAGGGGGCGTGGACGGTAGTTTATGTCCGCTCTAGGTTTTTAGAGTGTGTCGGGAGCCGCGTCCTGTGAACGTTGCCTTTGCCTTATTGATCTTTCATTAGGGATTCTTTATTCATCTATTTTATTGTTTTTTTTTTTAATATGCCGCTTTTTATGGAATGGCTGGCACTTACGTGTCACATTGAAGTTCCATGGTAACCGCCATATGAACACATCTTGCGGATGTTTCAAAAAATCAAAACTGTTACCAGTTCATATTAAATATTGCTTAAGACGGTGCTAGGGGCGTGGACGGTATTTGCACTTGACAGTACCGTCCATAACAGGCTCAATCAAACCGAGTTCTGCAACATTTTCAATTTTGCCGTGTTGGGCTTTCTTAGGGATTCTTATTTTCTCTATTCTACAGTATTTACAATGTTACTGACAATTTTATAAGCAACTTCCTCTTTTGATTACATCTGACGGACCAAGTGGGAGACTATGATGGACAGTTCATAAAGCCCTTTGGGACTGAATTGCCTTAATGTTCGTCTTTTGTTTTGCTTCGTCGGGCCCTTGTAGGTGATTTTCTTGCTTAAGGACATTGGGTACTTTTGTTATGGTCATTGGGTTTACTTTTATATGTTTCTACATGATCACTTTGGTGTTTTACTTATTTAACCTTTTGTAACAATAACAACTTAAAATTTCATTGGCGGGGATTCATATTATTTACACTGTCTCGTTTATAGGAACAGGGTGGGGCTCAGAGTAAGGTTTGGTGCACTATTAACCGGTTTAAACTCTCCAGCAGTACTTGTGCTGCTGACCGTTCCAAGGCGGTGCCCTCTGTGTTCCTCAGATGTATGTCTATGTTGTTTCATACTGTTTTGGTGACACTTGCTTGTGTCCCTTGTTGTTTTCTCGTCTACGGTAAGTATGTTCCCTTTGCCCCTCGATTTATTTCTTTAATTTACACCCTCCCCACACACACCTTTCCACTTCCCCTGTGCCATTTGACGATGAACAGGCTCAATCAAACCGAGCCTGCAACATTTTCAATTTTGCCGTGGTTGGGCTTTCTTTAGGGATATTGTATTTATCTATTTTTTTTTTCATATCAACATTTTCGTAAAGATGGTCATTCATTTAAAAATGTTTCAATTCAACCAGCGGAACAAATAATTTATGATTCTGATGCTTCAGCAAAGTTCCAGTATTCCTACTTGAATACTGTATAATCACCCTTAGGATATCTTGCCTGCTTTTTAAATTAGTCTTTTGACGTCTTATCTGTGATATTCAGGCTTCATAACCTCAGATCCCCTTTCAAAATTCCATTTTATTTAGTTCCGCTCATTGTTTTCTCGTTTAAGGCACAAGCATTCTTTTACTTGGGGACCATACGCCGCTTTTCATGGAATGGCACTACTGTGTCACATCTGCGGATGTTTCTAAATTCAAAATTTCACCATTTTCTTGTTAAATGTTGAATTCTGCTTAAGCCGGTGCTAGGGGGGCGTGGACGGTAACTTGCACTTTCCAGTACCGTCCATGAACAGGCTCAATCAAACCGAGCCTGCAACATTTTCAATTTTGTCGTGTTCAGCTTTCTTTAGCGACCCTATGTTTCTCTATTTTATTAGACACTTAGCAGAATTAAAATGGATCAAAAATTTACAAAACGCCTTTCCCACTTGGCCTAAATGACAATATTTTTCAACAAGGTAACATCTCTAAAATTCCAAACATTGATATATTTTCTATTCTGAATATTCGTAAACGTAAATCCCGATCTCACGGAGTACGTAGAAATGGCAACATCAAACGTAAATCTAAAATTACCCTGTCTGTCACCGACTTAAATATTATCTTAAAAAATTCTGGTAAACATGCAGATAATATAGTTATTCAAACAGATCCTTTATATACAGCTGCTTATCTTATTCAAAGTTATACTCAGCACGTCTTTGCCTGCCCGTACTCTGCCTTGTGCCCTGTCCTGTTTTTCTTTGGGGTCCTCCTGGGCTCCTTGCCGCTGGCGCTTGTTGCTGGGTCGGGTGGGGGCTGCGTTCATTGAATGCCGCCTTTCCTTGTCGATCTTGTTTATCATATTGGGCTTTCTTTAGGGATTCTGTATTTATCTATTTTAGGACCTCATATCGACAACACTTCTGACCACGACAGGAATTTTAGTAACCTTTTTTAATAAAATATGAAAAACAAGATCAACAAGGAAAGGCGGCGTTCAATGAACGGAAGGTATCGATTTCATCGATTTACCAAGTATTTTCGTGATAAACGTGTCATTTATTCAGTTCCTTTATACTTCAAAAACTCCGAGATACCAATTATTTACTATAAATATAAGAATAGATAAATACAGAATCCCTAAAGAAAGCCCAACACGGCAAAATTGAAAATGTTGCAGGCTCGGTTTGATTGAGCCTGTTATGGACGGTACTGGAAAGTGCAAGTTACCGTCCACGCCCCCTAGCACCGGCTTAAGCAGAATTCAACATTTAAACATGAAACAGTAAAATTTTGAATTTAGAAACATCCGCAGATGTGTTCATACGGCGGTTATCATGGAACCTTCAATGTGACACTTCCGTGCCATTCCATGAAAAGCGGCGTATGGTCCCCATGTAATAAAAAGCGTGTGCCCGAAACGAGAAAACAATGGGCGGAACTAAATAAAATGGAATTTAGAAAGGGGATCAGAGGTTATGAAGCCTGCATATCACAGACAAGACGTCAAAAGACAAATTTAAAAAGCAGGCAACATATCCTAAGGGTGATTATACAGTATTCAAGTAGGCATACTGGAACCACAGTAAAAAAGTCCAAATACAAGAAACTAAAAATACCATCTAAAATGTATACACAATAATAATGTGCTGAACGATCTTCAAGGATCGGAACTATAACATCATTGATTCAATGTACGGGGAGACAATGTCTATAGGAAAAAAAACTGAAAAGCTTCATATATCAATGTCAATCTCAACAAACTGTTTAAATGAATCTTTATATTTCTAAGCAAAAGCATTGAAATGTAATGATTGCATTTTTTAGGCCTTTCATTATTTTCTTGTCATGTTTCATTCAACATTTCTTCAAGTGATATAAATATTGATATAACTGATGGCAGTCTGTACACAGAATCATTTGAGCATAGATAAAGTCCTTGATTGTTGTATCGTACCAAGCAATATCAGCTATCATATTTTTTAATCTTTTTAAAGATGTGTTGTCTTCATCTAGTTGACAGATAAGGAATCGAACCAATTTAAGGTGATCCCGTGTATTACCTCCTGTATTTTCTCTTCCTGATATCCATGTAGGAAAGGTTATTTTTTAATTCAATGACATGATGAGCTACAAGAGAATATACTAATGAGTGTTGCATGATCTAAGACTACATTTTTATGTAAATTACTATAACAAGACAAGTATTGTTTTTCTAACAACGAAGTTTTGCAGTGCTTTTTAAAATATTCTTTTAATGTATAATTATTAAAAGCTATTATATATTATGAATATATTAAAAGCTTTTATTTAGTATAAATAATGATAGGTGGTAAATAGTTCTTTCAAATATTGGTACTATTCTAACTGACAAGGGTCACATTTCAGAGTCTGTTATTGTTACATGGTAAAAGTACACTACTACTAGTTTTGTGGTGAGATAATTATTATTACTGTATGCAAAGCTGTGAAATGAAATTATCTACATTTTTGAAATGAAACAACATAAGTTTTAATGCATCTCAAAAAAAAAATACAGTGAAAAAACATGCTGCTATATTCAATTATCAATATGCCACTTAAACCAATATATCAACTGCTATTGACCGGTGACTTATTTTATAAAATAATTAAGTAGGCAACAAATAGACTTATAATACATAATAAACAAGATCATCAAGGAAAGGCAGCGTTCAATGAACGCAGACTCCACCCGACCCAGTAACAAGAGCCAGACAATATCAATAATTCGTTTCCCCACCCAGTCAGTGTCTAACTGCAAAGAAAACTGGCTGTATTTCTTTATCTGAGCATTGTTATAATAAACTGTGAACAGTTCTTATAAAACAGGAGTTATTGCAACATTATTATAACTTAAACCAAGGGAAATACTTCTTCACTGGCAGAAAATAACTGAAATATTTAAAATCTGTTTCTTTTTTACACACACGAAGCGTAGCATTGCTATATGGAACAATTTTCTTCTAGAATGTAAAAAATGCCTGCTAAATTACTAGTAGGGATTTTTTTCAGATCGATTCATTTAGAATAAAATTGTAAATCAATTTCAAATTTATATAATGGTTAAATTAAATTTTTGTTCCATTTTATATTTAATTGAAAGACATTAAAATGAAAGTTTCTCCGATTTATTTTAAAGAAAATGGTAAAAGTACTTTTCGCATGATATATAAAATATCTAGAACATATGGTTAAATAAAATTCTGAACACTGTTTTATTTATTGAGTATTGAAGTGAAAGTTTGTCTGATTTAATGCAAAAAGTATTATTTGCATGATGTTTTTGCATGATTATTTGCATGTTTCTAATTTTTATAAATTTATCAATGTTGAATTAATTTTCTAAATTAAATGTTTAAATGTATTTTTCCCCTTACTTGCCTGTATGGTGGTGTTAAGTTTGGCTTGAACACATCTGCTGGGGGCGTGGACGGTAACCTGCACATTCCAGTACTGTCAATGAACAGGCTCAAACAAACCGAGCCTGCAAAATTTTCAATTTTGCCGTGTGCTCTTTAGGGATTCTGTTTTTCTCTATTTCATTTATGTTTGCTGCGTGCCTTATGTCCTTCATAATGCTGTAGATTATGTTTCTATCCATAGCAGATTCGTTATATCATGGTTTTCCATTTTCAGGATGGTAGGTGACAATGAAAAAAGGAGTCATACTCCAACATTGCTTCAGGGCGCCTATCAGCAAATCTCTAATATTAAGCCACTTGACACCGTGCAGGATTCTTTTTAACATTTTTATAAGCTCCTGGCTTTATTTTTCTAGTGTCGCGAGGATCCACTCCAGTCCTGGTTTTGGTTTGGCGCTCCCGACTGTACACCAGATATCCGGAGCCATCATGATCACACAGCCATCATGATCACACAGCAACTTTGTATCGCTCCAACAAAGAGAATGAACCTCTATGCCAGTGCTCTATGATTGTTTCCACTAATACTGGGTAGAATTTCTCTATATCATCAGATGCAATAGCAACAGCGCATTTGGGTTGTTGCCTTTTCCTTGTGATTTTAAGTGCTTCTTCTTGGATTTTACCTGCTTTCACCTTTGAAAAACATGATATTTGTTAAGGAAGAAGCCAAATTGGTTTACATTAAGAAATCTTTAAATACTCTTTAACTTGGATTTGAGAGAGTTTGGCAAATATTCCTGGTCATCTGTTTTCCTTACTGCATAAATTAAGTTACTCACATAAGCAGATAACTCCTCGGCATCGATTTCAGTAATTGACCTGTTTTCACCCACTGAGAGCAGGAACTCCTGGAACAATTAAATGTCCTTGTCAGTTTTTACTCTAGTAATCTTATAATAACATCTTCTAGAAATTTATCAACAAAATATAATAAACAAGATCAACAAGGAAAGGCGGCGTTTAATGAACGCAACCCCCATACGAACCAGCAGCAAGAATCAGTGGCAAGGACAGGGCACAAGACAGAGCACGGACAGGTATATCACTAAAATGATAAATAATTTGTAACTGATAAGGAACTCAAAGAAAACAAATAAATGATTGAATAATAGGAAATCAAAGAAAACAAATAAAAGATTGAATAATAGGAAATAATTTGTAA
>NW_026862361.1:0-11281 GCF_026571515.1 Ruditapes philippinarum | reverse complement strand
AAACCGTCCGTTTGTATTAAGTTAACCTAGACCGGCAAATATGATTTTTGTTAAGTTTACCCGCACCAATTACTCCATAATTTCCACAATTACTTATCATTAGCAAGTTCGTGATCTGAGCAAATTCAAACAAGTTTTTTTTCTCACTTTTCAGCACTTTAAAAATAGATATGGTGACCTAAACCGGCACGTTGGATATGTATTAACTGTAATAATTGCTTATTTTATCCCTGTGCCATCCTTTTATCAAAAGTTATGCCTATCACTTAAAAAAATGGACCTTGTTTGGGTAACAGTTTCCGGCAAGTTAGATATGTATAAAAATTTGCATAATTACTTTATATAAAGTTAATGATCACTTTCATTTTTGGTTGCTGGATTTAGAGGGGCACTTAGGTCAAGGTCAATATCACTGATGTTAGAAATGAATTCATATATAAATTTTTGCTCATACAACCTTTAACTTTTGAATTGATGTTTTCATTTTTGATACTGGCATGCATATATTCCTTCTGGATCAGTTACATTCTATACATTTGCCGGAACTTTATTTACAGACCGATGTTTCTCATTTGCATGTAAAGTGAAGTTTGCTTGGTCTTCTTCCTTTGGATTAATTTCAGTTAGATTAAGATCACCAGTCATAAATAGTTTTTACACGTTTGCCTATACAATCATATTCATTGACAGATATCTGTCATATTTGATAGAAAGATTTGTTACTGTGTTTTATTGTTGTTTTCTGACATGTACGACTTAATCTTAACATTTCGCGCTTATAACCTTAAGGTAAAATTAAATTAAACGATTCAAAGAGAAAGAAACGACAACTGAAAGTTACTGGTGGCTTTGAGACAATAAAGGGAATGCATCCGTGGCAAGTGGAAATTCAACGAAAGAAACGAGGTTGGATTCATTGGTGTGGTGGTACAATTATCAATAACGAGTGGATATTGAGTGCTGCACATTGTTTTGAGTAATCCTTGTATTTTTATGTTTTCTTTTCTTTTCGATTTATTAATAGATGTATTTTTTCTTCTTTGAGTGAACTCCATCAGCTGCAACTAAATAGCTTAACAAGTTTCAGATAATACGAGGGGTGTTCGAAAATGAATGCAACTAGGTCAATATCCAATATCTCGCTTTTAAACACGTTTTGCACAAACTATGTACATTTATCGCACTAATGATTGTGTAAGCTCTAAATTGACACAATACATGTGTAAATCAGGTCAGTCTACTTATAACAATTGCTCAATGAATGCTTTCAACTCGTGTATACTAAAGCTAAAATGGTTATAAAAGTGTCTCCTTTGACTGACCAAAATGCGGTCCTATATCAATAACCGCTGTGTTCTCTTCGTATACAGGCGAAAGTCATATTAAATGAAATGTGTCGTATCTATGGGAAAAAGGAACATTCTCTTGCATCTGTCACATGGTGGTGTAAGAAATTTAAAAGTGGTGTGGAATCAGTTAAAATGCACCTCATGCACGCCTTCCGAAAATTGCAACTTCGCCAAAAATGGTTGATAATGTACAGGAATTAATTGCTACAGATATAAGATTTTCAACAAAATATAAAGCTAAATTCCTTAGTGTCTCTGAAGGAGCCGCTCAAACAATTCTCAGACATTATTTAAAATTGAGAAGGATAAGAGCCTGATTGATACACTATCTCCTTACAAAAAAACAAAAACTTGCTCCGGTAAAAATCTCCTAACAGTTGTTGAAACTGTTTCCTAAATACAATCGTTTTTTTTCCCGCAAATATCATCACTGGCGAAGAGACGTGGCTTCGCTTTTATTAGCCCAAGCGAAATGTATATAACAATATATAAGAAAAGTCAAAGACCTTAAATAGCAAAACGCACCATGAACATCAAAAAGGTCATGTTTGTAATAGTCTTTGCTAATGAAGGTCCTGCTAATCAAATTGCCGTACAAAAGAATAAATCTGTAAATGCCAAGTTTTTTTAAAGGCCGGGTCCTTCATAAATTAAAGGAATATTTCAAAAACCCTCGACCAGCAACTGGTCTCCATGGTGTCAGTTTGTTGCATGACAATGCTTCGTCACACAAAGCGATCATTGTACAAAAATATCTTTAACAGGAAAAAGGTTGTCGAGCTTTCTCGCCCTCCTTATTCCCCAGGTCTTGCACCTTGTGATTTTTTTCTTATTTCCGAGGCTCAAAAGCACGTTTCTGGAAGAAGATATCAAACGCAAATAAAATCTCGGTTGGCTATTTCCAGTGTCCGAACAGTATACATAGCAAAGGTTATTAATACGCATTTAAAAAAATGAATTAAAAGACTTAAACTTTGTATATCACATGGTAATGATTATTTTGAAGGATTTAGATAATTACTTTGACACTGTTTTGATACATGCATTTAAATATAGTTTATATCGATCTTTCAATATTAATAATGCATTTAAGTGCTTTTTCACTGTTATATACAATTATTTATTAGAAGAAAAAGTAAGTTGTAATTGACGTAACTATCTCATTGTCCAAAATAGGTACCATTTTATCATCTAGTTCCGGTGAAATAAAATGTATTATCGACAATTTAAACCATATTGTTTCTACAACAAAAGTCGTTTTTATGACATATTATTAGTACAGTCCAGTATACTGTGTAAGACTGTAATATTTCTTAATTTACATTATGATCATTGAAATCGATTAAAGTTTAAAAACATTGCGTAAACTGTAATATATTCTTATCTAAGACATAAAAACTGTTTAAATAAGAAATCAACCTAACATGATCATCTATCGCCTATTAAGCAGTTTCAATGTTCTAATTTTGTCAAATGCTTATACAGTGATACAAAGTCAAACTCAATTAAGTCTTTAACATCTCTCTACCATGATTTGTGAGTTCATTAATTTGTTAACACTTAGTTAAATACCCCATGTTCATTATTTGAAAAGTATTAAGCAGAGTCACATGTCTTGTTTTAATAACATTAAAGTTCTACATTATGTCACAAAGAGTACGCCAGGTTAAAGCTATTAATGTTGACCGTAGTATTTTGCTATTTACAAATTCAGACAAATTCTTTTTTGAAGTTATTAAAAAAAAATTTTTTAATTTAAAAGGGTAATTTTTGGCATAGCTTTTCCCCTAAGGGGAAACATTTTTGGACAGCCTTTTCATACCGTTTACTTTTTTTTGGTTGAAAATGAAATTAAATTTTTAAAAATTTGCAAACACCCCCTCTCGGGTTTTTTCTTTTTTGGGATTTTAAATATGGCACAACAAAAAATTTAATTTACATCAAGCCTATCATTAAATCTTTCCCATTGTCTTTTATCATTACGGGCAAAGAAAAAAATTTGTTATTTACTTTAAAAGGGTTCACCATGAAAAGGGAAAATGAATTTTTGAAATTTAAATTTTAAAATTTTTTTTCTTTTTTATACAGCGACTTAATGGGAAAACTACGAGGGTTTAAATGAAAAATTTAAAATTTAAAGGACGACGATTTTTTTTGGAGCCCCATATTACAAATAATAGAATATGAAGAAATGTTTCATATTGAATATATTGTCAAACACTGGAATTACAGTGGTAAGATGTTTTGTTTTCCATAGAAGCTTAGTAAGTAATATGCACATATTTTACCACAAAAAAAAACAATTTCTGTTATACGCAGATTAATAAAGCAAGTGGGTTTTATCGTCTAAATGTCACTCAAACAGACGTTTAGTTATTTCGAGGGGATCATTTAATGATTACTAGATCATATCCAATATACAGTACAATACCTTGATTTCAGCTAGATGTCTCTTATTGCAATTCAAATTATTTTCTAACAAAGACAAAATAGGAAAAAATATACTAGCGCCGGCAAATTCCCTACATGTGATTACAGAGACTCAGTTTTGAATACATTAATGAAATACTAGGATTCACCATTCTACTTTTTCAGCTATCTGCTCCTTGAAAGTGAGTTTGTTTCATTATTTTAGGTCACGTTAAAGAGTAGGTAACTCAAAAGCAAGTAAACTTTTGTTATTTGACATTATTTTTTGTTTATTTATTTTTATTCGATATTCAGACTGTCAAATCATTCTATTTTTATAATGTTTTCTTCTAAATAAGGCATAACTCGAAAAAAAAAATTAAATAAATTTACCAAAACCAGATATAGAATGATATGTAAAACATAAATTTGCAATGTCAGAAAATAAACTGAACAACGTTAATTGAAAATCAAATGTGATTTTTCTTGGTAAGCCTTGAATACCCTTAAAGATGTCCACATTAAGCAAAACAATACCCTCACTTTCAGGAAATAAAAAAGTAGGATGGTGACAAGCACGCGTGTCGTTATAACATGATTCTGTCGAATCATGTAAAGTTTGAGAAAGTTCTCTGTAATTTTCTAATATATTTCTCATTTTTAATTCTGAACACAATGTTAACATCCTATATTTCCTATATTTTATACTGATATATTCTGTGCTGTAATGTCAAATGTTTAATTGCAGAATTCGAAAGAAAATACTCTAACAATGATATCGCGTTACTGAAAATAAAATCAACCAGCGGAATTTCCTTCAATGATTATATACAGCCAGCTTGTTTGCCTGGAGAATTCACTCAGCTTTCATCTGAAACTAAATGTGAAGTTTCGGGATGGGGAAAGGAGAACGAAAAAGGTAACAATTAAACATTTAAATTCACTAAAATATTAAAAAAACTAAATAATGTTCAATCTGTAGTGAAGACTCTGTTTTAAATTTGTTGAAAACTAGAGCAAGCACATTTGACCATAAATTGAACATATATTTTTCACAGGTACAATAACTGATACATTAAGAGCAGCGGAGGTAATGATCATCCCAGAGCAAGATTGTCAGGGATTCTACAACACATATTCTATTGATTTTAAAAAAGTAATATGTGCTGGTAATGGCATTGCTGATACATGTCAGGGAGACTCGGGTGGTCCTCTCATTTGTGAAATCAACGGCCAAAGTACGGTAATAGGAATAACATCTTGGGGTAAAGGTTGTAGTCAACATGAAGCTCCTGGTGTCTACACAAAGGTATCAGAATATGTTAGATGGGTCAATTATCAAATTTCTAACCACCGTTTAGAAGAAGGTTTGTTCAATTTTATTTCTGTTTTCTGTCATTGCAACATCTGCGATGCGGTGGCACATAGCTATTATACTGTATGCGTGTATGTACTTGCGTACGTGCGTGTGTATAAGTGCGTGCGCGTGTATGCGCAAGCGTGGGGGCGAGCGTGTGTGTTATACATCTTACAATTTATAATATACTTAAAAACTTTTCTTCTTAAAACTGCTAGATAAATTTCAACAAATCTCACCAGAATAGTTTCTTTTAGAATTTTACTATATGCACGATTTCAGGCCTGGAACTGAAATTGGATATGAAATGAATTAGATATTGACCTTGTAACTTACTTTCTTGTTATTTGACATACAGCTATAAAATATGTACCATAACCATGGTTACAAATAGAAAATTGAAAATTGATATAAAATGATATATATCAAGTCCAAGTTACCTACAGTTTTATAGGTACAGATATATCTGGACTATATGTACAGTTTGAGATATGGAGTAGATGGCTATAAATGTTGAACTATATTTTGGCCTAGTCAGGCTAGTGACCCATTTCCAAATTCAGTAAATTTAGGTTTACCCTACGTCCGTCTGTCCGTCAGTCCGCTAGTCCGTCCTTAAAACTGGAATCCTCGATAACGCAAAAAGTACTGAAAATATTTTTATCAAAATTGATATATAGATCGATGGCAGTATGGAGATTGTGCACGTTTTTTTTTCTTTTCTTCCTATGTTGAAAATTCTGGTTATCAACCACATCATATGTGACGAGGTTTTAGCTCTAGCAGAAAAGTATCAGATTTGCACCCTTGAACTTACATGAAAAAATGTTGTTGTTTTTTAATAACTTCTTTATTTCTTAATGTATCTTCCTGAAACTTCACATATATGTTTCTTAATATCACTCAAATCATTTATGAGAAGGTTCAATGCTCTTGCAAGACTAATTCCAGAATTATGTCCCCCTTGAACTTAGATTTGTTTCGAGAAATCAATATATTTTACTCCAACTTCTTCATTACTTATAGGATTTACTTCATTTCCCACATCATAATAATATGACAAGGTTTATAAATCTAGCATCCTTGTTTCCAAAATTATCTCCTCCTTAAATTTTTAATTTTTCTTATTCATTCTTTTAACCTTCTTTTCCTTCAAATTCAAAATAAACGTTCATTATGAACAGTTTTATTTCTATTATGTTGTCCATCCCCTTCCCCGACGTTCTGGTCCCTTCATCTCAACTTTATCCTTTTTGTTAGCCTTTTAATTAATTGTTGTGTTGTTTTTTTCTTTAAATATTCTTTTAGGCTTCTTTTTTTCAATTATTTATTATAACATGCCATCCGTGCTTTGCCAATATTACTTCTCCGTGTTTTGATTGGTGTCCTACATGGCTCCTTACCAGTAGTCCTGCATGGCTGGATTGTGTTTTAAGATATATTCACTAAGCGCCACCCACTTTGTTGGTGTTTTTCTCTCTTATTTTAAGTAATCATATAGTTGTTCTGCATAGTAACTAAAATTCACAAATAATTTAGAAGAACCAGTATGTTAGCTTGCCGCTTCAGTCTTGCTTTTTTTGTAGTCAAGTACACTTAATGTTGCAGATTGAATACGGTTTAAGCCGATGCTAGGGAGGTGATTAGGGAGGTGATGGATTGTTGCAATTTTTCAACATCCCTTATAATCAGACTCATTCAACCGATTCTGCAATTTACTTTTGTTGTTTGTTTTCGGTGCTTTTGGAAAATCTGTCCTTTCCAGATTTTCTGCTACACAACAGAAGGTGCCAATCACCGCGTAGCAGCTGTAAAACTGTGTCCCTTACAACGATTCAGGATTGTCACTTATGAACAGACTAAATGCAAATTTCAAGTTATTTTGTTTTGGTGCTTTTAAAGAAACCCAAGTTTTTTTTAACCAGCAGTAGGACCTTTGAGACTAAGGATTACCAAATATGTCCATAAGAAGCACTTACATTATTTTTGGCACAAGTGGGTATCGCAGTATAGTAACCAATATTGCTAGTGAAGATATATGACAACGTTCAAATATTAATACAATTTTAACTTTTATCACCATTACATCTTATGGTGTTTTTTTTAAATAAGATGAAAACAAATGTAAGGTCGATATATTTAATTTATTTTATATCTTTAAATAAAAATCCATAGACTAACTTAACATTACATTTTGTACACAAAAAATATTACGTTTAATACATAACATAATACATTTAACTGACAATCAATTGTGGAAATAATTTCTTTTATAAAAATCATAATTGTTGGTGAATTAGCACAAAAACCATATATTTTAATGAAAATCAGAAAAAAAGATAAAACGAATTGCATTGTAATGCAACTCCGTCTATTATTTATACGCTCAAATACAAAAGTAAGAACTAAGCAAATATTCGTTTTGCTTTAATTTTAAGGTAAAAATGATTCTTAAATAGAGAAAATCAGAATCCCTAAAGACAGTTCAACACAACAAAATTGAAAATGTTACAGGCTCGGTTTGATTGAGCCTGTTCATGGAAAGTGCAAGTTACCGTCCACGCCCTCTAGCACCGGCTTAAGCAGAATTCAACATTTAACACGAAAATGGTACAATTTTGAATTTAGAAATATCCGCAATTGTGTTCATACGGCGGTTATCAGGGAACCTTCAATGTGACACAGTAGTGCCATTCCATGAAAAGCGGCGTATGATCCCCATGTAAAAGAATGTTTTTGCCCTAAACGAGAAAATAATGAGCGGAACTAAATAAATTGAAATTTGGAAAGGGGATCTGAGGATATGAAGCCTGCATATCACAGATAAGATGTCAAAAGACAAATTAAAAAAGCAGGCAACATATCCTAAGGGTGATTCAACAGTATTCAAGTAGGAATACTGGAACCACCCAATTTGAAATGGCCGAAAAGAAAAAAAACTCAAAGTACTGCATAACAGATAAACACAACAATAATGTTGTGCTGAAAGATCTTCAAGGATCGAAAAAAATAGCATAATCAATTAAATGTACGGGGAGACTTTTTACAGCCGCAATACGGCACAAATAACACGGATGTTACAATAAAATAGAGAGAAATAAGAATCCCTAAAGAAAGTTCAACACAACAAATTGAAAATTTTGCAGGCTCGGTTTGATTGAGCCTGTTCATGGACGGTACTGAAAAGTGCAAGATACCGTCCGCGCCCCCTAGCACCGGCTTAAGCAGAATTCATCATTAACACGAAAATGACACTTTCCTTTTTATGCTCCCCGAAAAATTTCGGGGGAGCATATAGTCGGCAGCTTGTCCGTCTGTCCGTCTGTCCGTCCGTTGTCTTGTCCGGAGCATAACTTGAAAACCCATAGAGATAATTTGTTGAAACTTCATACACTGGTAGAGGGCATTGAGGGGGAGCGCAGTGTCAAAGAACCATAACTCTATTTTGCCCGGTTTTTTAATTATCTCCCCTTATATAAAAATATTGTCCGGGGCATAACTCTAAAACTATAAGAGATATCAACATGAAACTTTGTAGGTGAATAGATCTCAATGGGTAGATGTGTAGTGCATAAGAACATTAACTCTTTTTGTCCTAATTTTGGAGTTATTGCCCTTTGTTAATTTTAACACTTTGAACTTTGTCCGGAACATAACTCTAAAACTATAAGAGATATCAAGATGAAACATTGTAGGTAGATAGATCTCATTCAGTAAAGGTGCAGTGCAAAAGAACCATAACTCTGTTAAGCCTCATTTTTGAATTATCTCCCCTTATAGAAAAATCTTGTCCGGGGCATAACTCTAAAACTATAAGAGATATCAACATGAAACTTTGTAGGTGAATAGATCTCAATGGGTAGATGTGCAGTGCATAAGAACAATAACTCTTTTTGTCCTAGTTTTGGAGTTATTGCCCTTTATTAATTTTAACACTTTGAACTTTGTCCGGAACATAACTCTAAAACTATAAGAGATATCAAGATGACATATTGTAGGTAGATAGATCTCATTGAGTAGAGGTGCAGTGCAAAAGAACCATAACTCTGTTAAGCCTCATTTTTTAATAATCTCCCCTATTAGAAAAATCTTGTCCAGGACATAGCTGTAAAACTATAAGAGATATCAACATGAAACTTTGTAGGTAGATATATCTCAATGGTTAGATGTGCAGTGCACAAGAATCATAACTCTGCCTTGCCTAATTCTGGAGTTAATGCCCTTTGTTTATTTTTACTTTTTGAAGTTGTCCGGGACATAACTCGGAAATCATAAGAGATATCATCAAGAAACTTTGTAGGTTGATAGATCACATTGATTAGAAGTGCAGTGCAAAGAACAGTTACTCTGCCTTGCCTAATTTTGGACTTTAAACTTTTTCCAGGGACATAACTCTAAAACTTCATGAGGTGACTTTCCTGTGTCCAAAACCTATTCGGGGAGCATCAACCGGCTCAAACCGGGCTCTTGTTACATAACTGTAATAACCTTTAAGCAGTTCATACATGTGGTAAAAATTCTGGATTATTGAAGTCATATTTAGGTATTGGATGCCTGATGCAGTATATCCTTTCTGAAGAGTATTTATTTTCAGTGAAGATACAGACTTTCGATAGGGCACGGGTTCAGAAGATGCAGTTTTGTCTTCATTTTTGTCTTTTCTTCTTCTCTTTGTTTTGCCAGATTATTATTTTCTTTTAACTTTGATCTAAATTGTATGTATATTTTTACTGTGAAATTTTATCGGTACTCATTTTATTCACAAGCTTATTATAGCAGTAGAGGGTGTAAAATAATCTTTACACGTAATATTAATTACAACAAGATATCACGTAGATTGACAAGGTACTGTTTTTTTATATTCAGTTGTTATACAAAATACATATAACAATTATCATACTAGTTAATATAAGAAGGACAGAGTTGACCCATGCCAGGTTTATACAGGGGCTAAGGGAATGTGAGTGTTTTTTATTTAAATATGTCTGTCAGTCAGTTTAAAATTCATTATTGTAAGTACCTAGTGGATAAATTACTTGTTCACACAAACAGTTCTTTGTGTAAGACCTGCAGGAGTCTTTAGAATATACTTATTTGACCTTGATTGCTGATTGGGTTAAAAATCCATTGGCTTAATACTGGAACAAAACATTGTGCTATGAACATATATTTTGTCTGGGACATTCTAACAATACATTAATTCTAGGGATTTCAGATACATGTACAAACTAAGGCAGTACACGTGTATGAATTTAAACATGCTTTTCTTACATTGATCATTTCGCTTACATTGAATAGAATTATTTTATTGATGTTGCAATTGTATTAACATCATTCCCATAAAAGTAATCATAATGATATTTCATGCCCCCGTGCATATAGTAAATGAACCGTATGTCCGGATGTCTATTAATCTGGCCATACAAGATTAACCTAAAACGGCAAATTGTATTTATCTTCTGTTCTTTTTTTCCCCAATTTCTTCATAATTTACACATTAACTAATCAATACAAAGTGCATGACCTTGGCCAGTTACATAACTATACCTTCATTTTTTCCAGTTATTGCCCTAAAAATAGATGTGATTTACCTAGATCGACAAGCTTGATATATCTTCAGTTCTATGTGTACTAATCTTCTCTGAATACTTACTTACAAATTAAATGATATGGCTAAGTTATTTAACTTTACTATTTCCCTTTTGACCACTGTGCAAATCGGGTCTTATATTATTAACCTATTTCGAAATTAACTTTGAAACCATTTAAGGAAATATGGGCAAACATGTTTTAGTCTGTTAAAAATTCAACTGAAATTTTAGATAAGTTAAAAGTTAAGAATTATCAAGCTTCATCTGTAAGTACTTACAATGTCTCTATCCTATATACAACATTGCCACATAACATTATAATTGATAAATTATCATCTTTTATTCAATAACATTTGCAAGAGAAAATGTTACGTTTCTTGCTTGTAATTAAAAGAATGCTTTCTTTACCAATGGTACTAAAAATATACAATGTGGACCTGCGACGAGATTTTTTAGGGCACTTTCGTTTAAATTTAAGTGACAATTAGGTCACGTTTAGTAATACAGTTTTCAAACAGATAATAGGCATTACAATGGGAACAAATTGTGCACCCCTGATAGCTGATCTATTCTTT
>NW_026862360.1:0-11218 GCF_026571515.1 Ruditapes philippinarum | reverse complement strand
TTTTATATATACTTCATTAATATGCAAAAAATACATTGAAAGTTCATATTTAACAGCGATCATTGTGCTGTGTTGAAAAGACTGGCGGTGGTCAAATTTGTTACTAGTTTGGAGTTTATTGAAATCTGCAATAGAGGAGCAATTTTCGTTATAAAAGGTTTGCAGTTGATTCAGTTATTTTAAAATCATATTCAGCCGAAAACTCTCATTGAAAAATTCCGATGATGACGGTGATAATGAAAGCTATTTCTTTCCGTTTGCTATGATAATAAAGAATTGTTACTTGTGTGGCTTTAAGTACGTTAAGTCAAATAACAGCGAATGTCAATAATATGCTCAGCTGTTTTATCTGCACAACATCGTTACAAAGCACTATATTAAACCATCCGTTCTTGATTGTTTCACCTTGAAGACTATCAACATTTTGCTTTAATTAATAGAAACAGTAATCAGTAGGGATATGTATGTAATCAGTGACGAGCTGTCACGACCAGAAAACAACAACAAATTTTCGCCATATCAAACGAACTACAATATTTATTATTAAAAGTGTATTCGTCATCGGGTTTCACTCTAGTTTCGAAAAAAGTAAATACATTTCCAATTATTATGTCATGAAAAGCAGCAGGCTTTGACACTCAAGCTTATTCAAATGAAGAACTTACTTCATATGTATGAAGTATACAATTTTCAACGGAACACATAATATATCTTAAGGTACGGGAATAAGGCAATACGAATCCCGGTAAAAAGTCTAGCCTATCCTTTTAAGAAAATTAAAACCTAAAAGCCGCACTGTGTGTAAATCGGCACAAAAATATGTTGATAAAAATCAGCATTATATGAATTATTTCAACATTTCGTTTTTTCTTATGTTTGATCTTTTGAAAAATATAATCCCTCTTAGAAATCTCGAATATAATCCTTATCTTCCATGAAGAAATGTCATTTAAGTCTCTAAAAACAATTCTTACAATTCTGACAATAATTTAGACTCATGAAACAGTCATTTCATTAGAAAGACACCGTTTAAAAGAATGTACTCCCACAACTCATTTCTTTCCATATGAATATAACATATCACATCTTCAGCATGTCTACATAGAACACAATCGCATGAATGACAAACTTATCTTATGACAAAGGAACACAAATTGGGAATTATAATTGAGCCGCGTCACGACAAAACCAACATAATGGGTTTGCGACCAGCATGGATCCATACCAGCCTGCGCATCCGCGCAGTCTGATCAGGATCCATGCTGTTCGCTATCAGTATCTCTACTTGTTATACGGTTCGTAAGCGAACAGCATGGATCCTGATCAGACTGCGCGGATGCGCAGGCTGGTCTGGATCCATGCTGGTCGCAAACCCACTATGTTGGTTTTATCCTGACGCGGCTCATATTTATTTATTCTATATTTTTGTATAGAGTATACAAGATAATGAGCCTGATTATTCAAAGACCAGTTTTTTGTTTTGTTAGATGTTAAGTCACACAGACACCCAATCTGACAAAAGTTCAGATTTTTTTTTTGTTTTTTTTTTTTTGTTTTGGGTTTTACGTCACATCGACACAGTATAGGTCATATCGCGACGTTCCAGCTTTACTGGTGGAGGAAGACCTCAGGTGCCCTTCCGTGCATTATTTCAGGCACGAACGGGCACCTGAGTAGAACCACCGACGTTCCGTAAGCTAGCTGGATAGCTTCCTCACATGAAAGAATCCAAAGTCCCTGTCGGGATTCGAACCCACAGCGGTGAGGGGCAACTGGTTTGAAGTCAACGACCTTAACCACTCGGCCACGGACGCCCCAGATATACTTATTAATAAGTTATTTTTTGCATGTTTATATGATTGCCGCCGTAATTGTTTCGCCTTCATTGTGATTCGGATTTCCCGATCTAGTTATTTTAAACCATGTACTCAAAAAACCGTCGTTTATATGTAGGCATTAGACTGATTTTTAAGAAAACAAATTGTTTCAAGTAATTTGAAACAAATATACTGAAAATAATAGACTCACTTTGTTAATGGGCAAGATTGGTTTGCCAGTTTACATGTCATGTTTGTTCTCGAAATCGTGAAAATAACCTACTCAGGATTGGCTTACCAGCGGTTAAAATTAGAAACCAGATCGCTTCCAAAATTGTAAATGCCCGACGATGATTGGCTGTTTGAAATGCTTAAATAAGGTGACCTCCAATATGTGCAGGTCAAATCCTAGTGCGTAGCGTTAATGAGGAGCTGATTTTGCACAGACAATGTTAAGGTCATATGGCCTCTTTTCAGCTTAACTGACCGAGGAAGACCTCAGCAGCTCATTTGTTAATTACTTTGATTATTCGGCGTCACTGTTTTTATTTCATCGAAAATATTCTTGCTATTATTCGCCGACTATGGAAATTGAACACGCAACAAAAATGTATGAATGGCGGAAAGGGAAATTCGAAAGGGGCTGCACAAAGCGTGAAGACTTATGATATTTTTAGAATACAATGTTTTTTATTTCACAAATGTCAGTAGCAGTTTATCTTGTTTATATTCCTTGCTTAATGTCACTGTTCACCATTTTGTTAAACCTGTTGGTTGATTTCTTGGATTGAAATATTTTGACAGATATTTGATCGAAGGTCCTAACCTGACAACAATCCGTTCAATGTATGTAATCAAGCCGTGATGGTCAATTGTTGGAAGCACTTCGTCGTTTACTGTGATCTGTAAGAAAAAAAGTCATATTAAATATCTGTCCAAATTTTCTGCATTTTATTACGATGTATATTTTTGAACTTTGTTATGACTGTTTACTTGTCAACTTAATATCAATAGAACAAACATGTATGTATTTTGGTATTTGGGACAAAAGTATTAATTCATCAGATATGATGAAATATGCTTGATGTGCAAAATATTGAGAGACAAAATTTATATTATAAGAAAAAGCATCGCTCAACGCTTGACAAAACACGTTGTAACTTACGGGAGAGTAAGATTTAAAGCGCTAGGAACGTGTGAGATATTACCTTACTTGATTTTAGAGAAATTATTCTTACTTCTCATATAGAAGGAGGAATTGTGTTTATTAAAACTCACTGAGGCTTGATGACGCATTCAGAATGTATGGATAGAGCCATTTTATTTTATGGCGCTGCGCCATCTTCATATATGGAAGTTTTACTTTGACTTTCAATGTAAAGATTATAACTATAAGTTAAGTATACTAACGGTGTCACATGTAAGAGGTGACCATAGAAGGTAGTTCTGTCACTTAAATAATTATATTTTACAAAAAGACCTTTTATATGTATATACAGATTTATTGATACAATAAAATTCAATACATTCATTATCAATTTACAATTTTATCTAATAAAATGTTACTTGTTTTAATAGCCTTAGAATTTAAATTTACTTTATATTTAAGGTAGTTATAAATTCTAAGTATAGTCACTGAATGAATATTTTTAAGAAAACTATATCGAAAGCAAGTATAATGACTAGAAAATGTCACCTCCGACCTATAAAGGTCAGTGTATGTAAATTTTAGCTGGTGAATATGATGCAATATGTGCTGTTTCCTCGGCCAATAATATTTCATCCAATACATACCATATACACCAGCTAATCGCTACAGTCAGTATCATCTTTCTTTTAATCACATCATAATCATCAACTATATGACCAACATATACACTATATTTATGTACAGAAAAATATAAACTTTCCACATAACTTAATCACCATACTCTTACCTTCCAGTGATATTGGAGTACCTCAAATCTGATCTTGTAGATTTTGAAGTCCTGGAGAGGTGATGCAAGTTTTTCTTTTTCATTTCGACCAGAAGGACCCACATATGTTAATACTAGTTGCGTTGAAACATCGTCGAATTTCACAGCGTGTATTGTATTTGTTGTGTCTCTGAACATTATAGTTAACCTAGATCAAAATATTAAATGTTAATTGTTTAATGATTGGTATAATTGAACATTGCATGTATTATATTTCAGATGCGTACAATTTTTATTGTACAATATTGAACAAAAGCTTTATTTTGCTATTTGCTTTATTAACTAAATTGGATGGGTTGCATAAAAAACTATAAATTCTAAGTATAGTCACTGAATGAATATTTTTAAGAAAACTATATCGAAAGCAAGTATAATGACTAGAAAATGTCACCTCCGACCTATAAAGGTCAGTGTATGTAAATTTTAGCTGGTGAATATGATGCAATATGTGCTGTTTCCTCGGCCAATGATATTTCATCCAATACATACCATATACACCAGCTAATCGCTACAGTCAGTATCATCTTTCTTTTAATCACATCATAATCATCAACTATATGACCAACATATACACTATATTTATGTACAGAAAAATATAAACTTTCCACATAACTTAATCACCATACTCTTACCTTCCAGTGATATTGGAGTACCTCAAATCTGATCTTGTAGATTTTGAAGTCCTGGAGAGGTGATGCAAGTTTTTCTTTTTCATTTCGACCAGAAGGACCCACATATGTTAATACTAGTTGCGTTGAAACATCGTCGAATTTCACAGCGTGTATTGTATTTGTTGTGTCTCTGAACATTATAGTTAACCTAGATCAAAATATTAAATGTTAATTGTTTAATGATTGGTATAATTGAACATTGCATGTATTATATTTCAGATGCGTACAATTTTTATTGTACAACATTGAACAAAAGCTTTATTTTGCTATTTGCTTTATTAACTAAATTGGATGGGTTGCATAAAAAACTATAAATTTAAGATAATTTTAATAGCTATTGAGGTGATGCACTATTTAGGTGACTTGATATAACTTGGGGTGAGGTGTATATTAGGGTATTTAATTCTTATCTCCATAATAAACTTTAACCTCAGTTACGATAAAGTTACTTTGGCACCAATGTTTTATTCTGTTGTTTGGTTCATAAACTTATACACATAATAAGATCGTGCGTAGCCAAGTGTCCACGAATTCATATATTCTTGCATAAAGCTACACACGCTGAGAAGAAAACATGCATTCATGGAAAAAATCACGCAAGCACGCGACGTTGTTGCACATTTGTAATATAAGTGACTCAAGGAGCCGTGTAAAATTAGCTTACAACAATCAAAATATTTTTCTTTATCAAAACAAAACTGTTACTGTCAAATGGCATCGCACTAGCGCATAAAAAGGCACACCAAAACCATTTTCTTTGATATGAAAAACAAAATAAATATTGTCGAATCAGTCATACATCTTTTGCAGAAATAATGCCTCGGACTTCCTAAATCCCTGTGCGCTAGGACTCGTGCTTCTGCAAACGTTGAAATGGGTTGATAAATTGATAAATGAACTTGTTATAAAAGTTAAACAGTCAAAAATTATATATAGACATGCGCCTTAATCAAAAATATCAAATAAAACTTACCTGTCTGTATTCGACTTTTGAAACACGAAATTAAATGTGTCTCCACCTTTTACCTCTTGGTAAATGTAATGTTCAAATCTTACATTGTAAGGATTTCCAGAGGATATCTGAAAGAAAGAAAGAAAGAAAGAAAGAAAGAAAGAAAGAAAGAAAGAAAGAAAGAAAGAAAGAAAAGAAAGAAAGAAAGAAAGAAAGAAAGAAAGAAAGAAAGAAAGAAAGAAAAAAAAGAAAGAAAGAAAAACTTTAGGACGACGAAGGCATTTTTCGACGGAAAAGGTCCAGTAAAAAGAAATATTCTTGCACCTCTAAACGATTTTCGCACTTTCCTAACGTCAAGTTTGTCTAGTTTAATCTAACTGAAAGAAGAATTTCGAGCTGACATGAAAGCTAGTTGTTTATGTGTTGCGAATTAAGTTGTGAATCTTTTATTATCAGAGTGCTTCTCTGCGATTTCAGTGAAATATATATTTAATCCATCATACACCATTATATATTACCGGTATATGGATCATTTTGTATCAATTATTAAATGTGTTGGAAAAACAAAAACAATCGTTCGTTCCGTTGATTTAGTCGAAAGTAATTAAAGTGCATTTGTTAAACTCCTACTCCTATCTGGCATAATGCTGTAAAGAGAAATCTCGTGGGTGTTGCACAGTAGTGAAACAATATTCATATTCTGAAAAAAGAACACTCCCAATGATGATAATATTGTGATATTGTATCAGATAAATATTTTACGAGCAAGGTTATGCACATTGCCACATGGTTTATCAAATATGTCCCTTTTACTATCATAACAATACATCTGAAATAGATTCTATGATATATATGATTAATAAATTTTGACGATGACGATACAAAATAAGCTTTTATCCTTTTATAAAGAACTATTTCTGCTGTTAACACTAAGTGCGTGTCGTCAATAGAGAATGCCAATCGTATTCGTTTCCTGCATTATTGAAATAATTCATCGTTACAAAGATAAAATATTTTACTGCCCTTTCTTATCATTTTTTTATTTGAATGTAAAAACCTTTTTTACTTTGATTTAGATTTTAATGAAACAATGTTCAGTAGCAGTATAAATAAAATCAATGACGGACTGTCACGAAACACAAATATACCTCAAGTCAAACGAATTGAAATGATCAAAGGCAATTTTAATCGTTTTTACTCTATTTTTGAATAAAGTAAATACATTTCCTATTAATGTGACATTTAAAGCAGCAAACTTTGTCACTCATTATTATTCAAATGAATAACTTATGTTAAAAGTTATTGAGTAGAATATTTTCAACTGAACAAATAAGGTGATTAAGCAACAACCATTGATATTAACAAGCCCCATAAACTGCGTGAAAATTAATATCTTCTTTGATAAGGAAACTATAACCCACTTAGTGTTAAGGGCACATATGCCGAAGAATTCCATAAAAATATTTTCAATTCTTTATAAATGTCAAACATGTGTTTAAATAATGGATCGAGTGCATGTTAGATGTTTTACAACGGAACATTTAGCACTGAACATGCAGTCATGTGTCGTAAAGGTAGCAGAATTTAAACAAAGTAGTAAGAAAATACTAAGTCACTATGAGCATACCAACTAACAGAAGTAAAAATGCAAAAGGTAGTTCATGTATCATGGACAGATCTACATGTGTGTTGAAAGAAAATCAGCGGTATATGGATTATTTCAACATTTCTTTCTTCGCTTATAAGACTTTCGGATAGAACGCATGAGTTGGAAATTATCTCAGTTAAGGAAATTGTAGGCGTCATTTAAAATCATCACAACAACTCTAGCACATAGCTTGAATTTTATAAGCTAGATGCAATTAAATAAAAATGACTTTCCCAACTCACTAAATCCATAATGTATATGATATGTATAGCAGTATGCAGATCATTATTGAGCACAAACGAAAGAATAACAAAACATCCGTTTTGTCTTCTCATTGACTCTGCAACTAACGAAAAAAATGCTTTACACAAACAGGCAATTATATCGGCTTCTCATTTGTGTGTGTGCGTGTGTGTGTGTGTGTGTGTGTGTGTGTGTGTGTGTGCGTGTGTGTGTGTTTTGTATAGCAGACAATTAGAGGACATAAACATGATTGCACACCAACAAATAGAGGACCTACCTACAGTATGAGGACTTACACTCTAGTCCTCAAAATGTTTTCCGTTTAAATCACGTATGTAGTGCCGCTACGCTATTCTATTTAAAAATAATAAGGTCCTCATATTGACAGGTGTACTGGGGTGGTATACACTTACTACGCACATTTTTCTTTGTCACGTGACTTGACACTGTGCGAAACGCGCACCTGCTATGAATATTCATTATCATCGGGATCGTCAGGCGCTTTAAAAATCAAGCGTCTATTCAGGGTTAGTCTGGAGTTCCTTCCCCTTTCGCTACGCAAAGAGTCAGGCATACGCTGTTTAATGGCGAACGTGATAAACTCTTCAAAATAACAGCAATTTCTAACATTACTGATCATCCGGTAATTAAAGTCACTGTGTATAGGTAAATACATGCTCAATAATTTGAAAACTTCAAATTGTCTGTAACGAGATTCTTCTGGGTGTGTTTTGAGATAATTTAAACTTGCATCGTAATCGGACGTTAATACGTACTATGCAATTTCGGACATAAGTTATTGTTGAGGGTGGGCGTGGGGTTTAGAAGTTGTAATTCATCGATAATGTTTCATACGCCATATAAATTCTTATCATTTGATTAATTATTGCCTTTTTCAATTGTGTTTTGTCACTGTATTTGTGGCAGGTCTTGATTATATCTATTTGATTTTGACTTTGAGATCGATAGACCCCTCAAGCCTCGCTATACATGTATGATTATTAACCACACAAGACTGAATAGCGTTTAAAGTCTGAATTAAATCCAGGGATGTTTTTTATATATAATTATCTTTAATATTTTATTGTTATATACATATTGTGTGCAAATGAGGGTTATTATCAATTATTTTTTTAATTTATGTATGTTTATAAATGACAGTTAAATCCCTGCATGGTAAAAGATATAATATTAAGCTGTCTAGACATGACTGAGCTGTTTAAGTTTAATTTGTTTTATTTCATTTTTAATATAGGATGATTCACTCATCTACTTTATTGATCCCCGGCAGGATTTAAGTTTATGAGGTGTGCCGGGATCCCTATAAGTATAACCCCCTCCTATCACGCCACTGGAGGTGACAACCTTCTGACACAGTGTGCACATTCTTTCTTAAGTTAAGGACACCGCTTGAGTCAAATTCAGGTTTTAGGCCTATTTGGTATAATACCAATCGTAACAACTCGGCAATCTCCGTCAAGTTCGGAGATTGACCTCATATGTAAGTGTAGGAATACACCAAATTGATATACGGCCCGGCGAAGCACCGATTTTAATTATTTGTGTAAACAAAGATGACGACGTTTTCTCAGTGTTTGTTATATGCTTTGAAAGAAATGAAAAAAAAATTAATTTAAATCATAAATACTATAAAAATGCTTAATATCAACTGTGTAATTTAGTTAAATAATAATATTTCATTGCAACTAAAGTATCTACATGTAAACAGTAATTATCAGTTCCACTTTAAAATATGAAATTTAAAAATGGGTTGAAGACCTGTAAGAATTATACAGACAAGGAAAATTAAAGGAAAAAGTAATATATTTATGTAAAAAAATATACATATCATATAAAAATTACAATTACAAGTTAACCAGATAGCTCAGCTGGTAGAGCAGCCTAGACTTTGTATAGACATGGTTATAGGAAGGTCTCAGGTTCAAGTCCTGATCTGGTTGTTACTTGTATAATACTAATTTAGGCTATTTTGATATATAAGTATTAATTACATCTGAATATTTCAGAATGTTTAATAAATTTATGTACTTAACAAAAAATAAGTTCATTTTTTACAGCAGTAAGTGATGAGTTTCCAAATAAATTTTTCTTTATTTAAGGGTTGAAAAGGTCTTAACAGCTAAAATAAGATGCCATTGTTCCATTATCGGAATACCCAGCCTATTATCATTGAGTTCCATTTAATATAGTGGCACACTATTAAAACTGACACTGAAAATTTCATTGATAGAGAATTCTATATATTTTTAAATTGTTTTTTTATTTGATTTCCTTTTAAATATACACGTTTAGTTTATAGCTGGACAAGCCAAAGCCCAAAGGCCCTTGACATATATAATAAAATTCTGTAGACCATCTATTACTCACTCCACATTCTTAATCTATATTTTAAGCTCTTTAACACTATGAACATGTACTAAAACAATATATTTTAAATAAATAAATAAATTAATTCATTAATAAATATTCCAAATATGGTAGTTCACATACGAAATTTTACTAGTTATTATTTCTGAAGTTTATTAAAACATTGGTCTAAAGGTAATCTGAAAATTTATCTATGTTTATCCTTTTACAGATTTGATTTTATAGCCAATATCCTTGCTCCTACTGAGATTTGAACTCAGAACTCCTCTTAGTTTGCATGAGTTATCCATCAATAAACCAGATGTGTTTTGCCAATTAAACTATAGGAGACATAGTATCAGCCACAATCTTTATAGAAAACTGATAATGTTTCTACAAATTTACAGACAAAATATTAACATGATAAAATAGATATAATTACAGTATTTTTGGCTGGTATTTGTTTACTTCCTTACTTATGTGCAGTGATTATTTTCCTATATTATACAGCCCAAAAAAAAAGTCTTTTTTTCCCCTCAAAATGATATTTTTCAACTGAAATGCCCTGTGCACATTCTTCACCAGAACCATGAATTAACAGCAGATAACTTATATGATTGATAAAATTAATTGACTGAAAGACATAAAGTTGTTGTTATAGATAGCCTATGCTATGTACCATATATGTTAAATTGAATTAATAATTTAATTAAATGTGTAGGTAAATTCCATTCATAGTTGTTGGAATTTGATTTCAGATTTTTCCCTTTTTCTGATTTATCTTGCTACATATCTATTTTGACGTTGTTGTCCTTAGCGTCATATGACGTTGACATCATTTCCTATTTATAATATAAACAAATAACACCTGATGAAGACTTTAAAGTCGAAACGTTGTGTATTTTTCAAATAAAATAATTACAATTATAATTAAAAACTGGAATTGATTGCTATATTCTAACTTACAAACATGCCATAAGTAATGAAACATTCTACGATTTACATTTATTGGTAGCAACACTGCAGCAATACTTATTTATAAAAAGAATTTAAACCGAATAAAAGAATATTTGAAATATTTCATAGAATTTTATCTGCAATTATCTGTTTAAATGTTTATGGTAATTATGTATATATGCCTGCTTTGATTGATTTTACAGCAAACTCAATTTTCAGACCATAAAAAAATGAAAAAGTGAAGTTTGTGCATACGAAGATTGCCGAGTAATATATATCTGTGGTTAAACCAAAATAAATGCGGGGCAACGAAAATAAGATATATATTTAATATAGTTATTTTTTAATGCTTATGTTAATTATAAATTATGTTGTCTTTGACTGACTTAACAGCAAATAAGATGTGCAGAAATAAAAAGATATATAAAAAATGATGTTTGTGTCGAAAATACATCATACGAAAATAGATGATATCGCAAGTAAAGCGAAAATAAGATGTGTTTGTAGTTTTTAAAACGTAATTTGAAATATAAAGGTTTGCATTTTAAAATATGTTATTTTGTTATTGTTAAACAATAATGTTTATT
>NW_026862359.1:0-10082 GCF_026571515.1 Ruditapes philippinarum | reverse complement strand
GTTTGTTGTTTTTGTTGTTTGCAAATAATAAATATTCTTTTATTCAAAGCAGTATTTATTATTATTTAATTATTATTTAATCTATTTGGCGGTAAGTGATCACATATAAAGATAATACAATAGATACAATAGTTTCACACCAACACGTCTAGTAGCTTTCCGTTTACCAAATCCCTTTTCTGATAATATAATCAAACTTTTCGTCAACTGTAATACTTAAATCTTGCACTGTTTTACGTATATATATTTGTCTGTCGAACTCTTTTCAATAATCAATGTCAATCAGGAAAAACATGAATTTTACAATTAAGTCAAATGAAGATAATACAATAGTTTCACACCGAACATAAGTGCCTTTCTGTTTACAAAAATACCTTTTCTGATAAAATTAAAAAACTTTTGTCATCTTACACTTAAAATGCACAGTTTTGCGTATTTGTCTGTCGGAATCTTTTCAATAATCAATGTCAATCAGGAAAAACATGAATTTTACAATTAAAGGACAGACACCAAGTGGTACAAATAAAGAAAGGAGGATTCCAAGTGAAAAAAGAAAGAAATTGTTTTTGATATTTTGGTGACAACTTTATAAATATGGCGTGTGAAAATCCCGAATGATATGAACCATTAATGATTACTAATTATGATATAATAATGGGAATAATTTAAAAGAAAATAGAATATTTCTGAAATATCATAAGAAATATATGTCTGGCACGGATTTTCCCACTGACAATGCATTTTATATCTGCTTTTAAGGTTTTATTGCATTTCAAAATCCTTTCCAATAACATAATATTAATAAAACTAATAAGCTAGTCAAAGAATATACAAAAAGTAGTCATTTGAGTAACCTAAAATGATTTTCACTATTTGCATCGACATATGCTCACTTTGAAATGTCTTTCACATTAACTTTTCATTTTCAGTGATATATATAAATTTGTGATAATATCTTCCTATGTCACACGATGAGGACCAAAAATTGAAATAAGATTGTTTGTGTATATAATGTTGTTTGGGGTGGCTATTTATCAATTCATGGCTAGTACCTTTCCATTGTACCAAATCATTTTTCTGATAATATTAATCAAACTTTTAATCAACTGTAATACTTTAATCTCAGTTTTTCGTATTATGTCTGTCGATCTCTTTTCAATAATCAATGTCAATCAAGAAAAACATGAATTTTACAATGATTTAAAGGACAGATACCAAGTGGTACAAATTAAGGAGGGAGGATTTAAGGTGACAAAAATAAAGAAACTATCTTGATATTTTGATGGCAACTTTAAATATGACGTGTGAAAATCCCTAATGATATAGAGAAACATATTATGAATAATTCAGGTATTGAAATGTCATAAAAAATGTCTGGAACAGATTTTCGGACTGGCAATAAATTTTACATCTACTGTAAACGTTATATTGCATTTCACAAGGCATTTCAATAAAATAATTATACCCACCCACCCCCCCCCCCTCCTCCCCCCCCCACACACACACAAAATACAAGAAAAAAAATATGTGTATTTTTTGTATATTTCATTATGTGCCATGTTATTCATTTTTTTATTGAAATAATTCTATCACCACTGTAACTTTTCAAAACATTTATCAATAGTTTTAGCTCAACTATACGAAGTATATGGAGAGCTGTCCTACTAGACCCGGGGTCGGCGTCCGCGTCCAAATTTAAGATTAAAGTTTTGGTGCAGTAAACTATTTTTCACCATAACTTTACATTTTTAAGGTATCAACTTTAAACTTCAATTATATGTTCCTTATCATCAACCACATCTTATGTGACAAGGTTCATAACTCTAGCATCTACATTTTTAGATTTATCTCCCCTTGAACGTAGAATTTTTCTTAAAAAATATCATTTTTTACTGTTACTTCTTTATTTCTTAAGGGATTAACTTCATTCTTCAAATATATGTTCCTTATCACCAACCACATCTTATGTGACAAGGTTTATAACTCTAGCACCAATATTTTTTATATTTATCTCCCCTTGAACTTAGAATTTCCTCTAAAAATATTATTTTTACTTTAACTTCTTTATTACTTAAGGGATCAACTTCATACTTCAAATATATGTTCCTTATCATTAACCACATCTTATGTGACAATGTATATAACTCTAGTAACAATACTTTAATTTCTATCTCCCCTTGAACTTAGAATTTTCCTTCATTTTTTTCGGTTACTTCCTTATTTCTCAAGGGATCAACTTAATACTTCAAATATATGTTCCTTATCATTAACCACATCTTATATGACGTGCTTTAATTCAAAGCAGTGAAACAATTTAAATTTTAAATTGATATTTCAACTGTTTCTTGTAGTTTTATATTTCACTGATATATTATTTCTATAAACCACCGAAAAACATGTAAAAAATCACTATAACTATTCAAAACAAAACATTTATCAATACTTTCGAATTTTTCAAATTAAAAATTCTATCATTCAAAGCAGTTTTTGATTTTTGTTCTATACTGTATCCAATATTTATATTGTATAACTCGAATTTTACATTCTTTACCATGATATTTATTCAATCCTGCTGAATATTTGTTCATCATAAAAAATATTTGTGTGCAAAAATTGTATATTCTATATTTGAAAATATTTATTGTATAATTAAAACATTTATTGTATGAATCTACTGAAAAATATCTATTCATGGGATAGAACACTAAGCATACTAAGCACCGCCTATAAAGTAAGCACGAGCGTTATCATCCTGATCTGGAGACCGCAGGGTATTGGTACGCGTTTAACTTTTGAGGCATGGAGGAGCACGTGACCTGTTTTCGGTACATGGAGGAGCATGTGATCTGTAAACCGTACATGATTGGTTAATTGACCTTTTCGAAAACCTGGCTAAATACCGTTTGCCGGTACGTTACGGATAATCCTCTAGGGAATAAGTCAGAATTACACCTAATTAAGAACAAAAAACTATTACGTGATATTTTTAATTTTCTATAATTATGTTACCGTTTAAGGTGGAAAAAACTTGAATGATGTGTTTGAAAATTATCAATGTTTCTTTAATATGTATCTCAAAATGTTACAAACAATAAATTGTTTATACTGAAAATCTACAAAATTAAAATATTCGTAGTGGCATCTGCCATAATAAATAGAGATATTTTCTGCGAAAACTTGTGTGTTTACTTTATTAATTAATTTATTTTTTTGCTCGGAATTATTCATAAAATGGTAGGCCTATTTAATCATTTTCTTAAAAAGAAATAATTGTTTTATTTTCGACCTTCTCGGGTCATCAACGGTCACCAGTTTCCAAAGACCTTCTTCTATATTGATCTATCATTGTCAACTATATTCCTGATACAAACGTTTATTTATCCCCCCCCCCAACAATGTTGAAAATAGTTAAATGAAATATCTTTATATCATTAAAAATGTTCCCCGCAGGAAACCATTTTACTTGTTTTAATTGTCACGACATTGTCAGCGATGACAGTCCTGTTGTAATATAGTGATAGCGGGACGTTTTCCGTTATAACAATGTTTTTAATGGACATATGCACGATTTAACAATTAAATAACATTAAGGAAACTTTATGTAGCCCGGAAATCTTATGACCATCCTCCCTGATTGATCATTAAGTTTTATCATAATAAATAAAGATATATGTAAAGCGGACATTATATATAAGTTCTCTAACTTCCCCTTGGAATCAATGTTTCACATACACTGTTTAAATATAGACATGTATCTTTAGAATCTGTATTTAGTTACTCTTTGCTTACAATGAATAGTAATACTTGTTTCCTTTTTGGATTTTTTTCAGTCATTTTAGTAACATGTGTTGTCACAGGAACTGGTAGGTATATTGTATTTTATTTCATTATTTTCAAATTTTGCTAATTATATGACGGTCTTGTTGATGTTGATAGAAATGCTAACCTTACAATGAAATGAAATGATGATGACGATTTTAATATGTGGCGATTTTGTTGACAATGAGGATAATGATGTTGAATCAGGTGATGGTGGTAATATAATTATAATGAATGATTCTGACATTGTAATAGTGATTGGGGAGATTTTGGCAGTGACAACATTTATGATGATTTAGATGTTGACGTTGTATATATTTCTAATATTTACACCAGTGCATTATTATTATTTTGCTGACGAGATGATTGCTCTTTATTATAATTTAGAATCAACAACTAAGTGACAATTTAAGTTAACTAACTAACAAACGAAGAATAAAGCTAAAATGTGGTCAAAACTTCTACAAATTATGTTTTGTTTTAAACCTTTACACACTTTTAATCTCACCAACACGGTATAATTATATTCCATACCCTTGCCGCTTTTTCGACAACATCATAAAACGATAAAGACTTGACGACAGATTTATGTTTTCTGTATAAATACTAGATATGGAAAAATAACATTTTACTTATCATTATTTTGTCCCTGTGTGTTGGGGTGGGGTTAGAACGATAGTTGACAACAGCATACACTTTGAGTCTTCCCCTTAGTACGCATCATGTATCCGACTGGCAGAAACCCGATTGTATATTGTGGCAGTTGCTGACATACATAACGTTATGGTCAAAGGCTTTGTTGATACACGAGGAGGTAAAATTTTAAAGGCCATTTCAAGGGTATCTGAATACATTATTTGTATTTTGTATCGTGCTGTGTATCTCATATATTTTACGGATCACAATTGGTGCATCCGCGCTACGTGATATTTTACCGTTACAAAATCCACTACTGCAGTAGAGTCCAATTTAATCTACTCACTTAAATGATAACCCTATTTTAATGTTGAATGGCACACAGTATACAAATTATTGGCTGTCCAATATATTAATGTATACAAGTGATATTTGTTATGTTTTAGTGCCACCGAGTGCCCCAGAATTTGTAGGTTTGCAGGACATTGATGATTGTAAGAAATGCATTGTTGGTTCTGACAAAGAGAACATTCAAGTCCATTGCAAGACAAGTGGCGGGACACCACCCGTTGATGTTATTGTAACAGTAGGAGACAACTCATTTATAACAATTCCTTATGCTGTTGATGTATCGGTTAATATAGCATTTATCACACTTGCTGACAGTTACCACAATACAACAATCACGTGTTCGGTAATGAATGATGCATTATTGTCACCACTAATCACTACTGCCAAAGTGTATGTTATAAGTAAGTTATGTTTTATCATAGACATTAACCAAAGCAATTACTTTTTTTGAATTTAAATAATTTGAATTATTTCAGTTATAGATATTAAGTACTAGTATGTTTAAACATGAAAAAAGAGCAGTGTTATAAAGACGTTGCAAAAAAAATAAAATTAGTTATGTCAAATTAATTTGTAGTATATATTGATAAGAACTAATGTTTAACCGATAAATTATTTTGCGTTGATAGCCGACAAACGATCCAAAATTTATTAAAGTTTGAAGTTCAGATTGTAAAGAATAACAGGCAATGTGATTAATATTTTACTTCCGGCATATTTTTAGGGGTTTTGTGAGTTCACCTTGCACTATTTGTCCTTTGTAGTACATTGTACTTCGTAGTGGTGGCATGGCCGAGTGTTTAACACATCGGGCTATCTATCTAATGATCGAAAATCTCATGGGTTCGAACCTCGTCAGGGGCAAGTCGTTGTGTCCTTGAGCAACAACATTTTACACTCATTGCTCAGTACTGGTTGCTTCCAGGAACGAATTCGAAAGTGTGTTTTACAAGCTTATAGCTTCCTACACAATGGAACTATATATATATCATACAATATATCAAATCATCAAATCATACAATTTGTATAGCACTGCTACATAGTTCAAGCGAAGCATTTAAAATAGTAATAAATATGTACAGATAATTAAGAAATATAATTAATTAGAATTTAGTTTATCGATTGAAAAGCGCTGTGCAAAACCGTTTTCTTTTTGGGTCACTAAGTAAAAGAAAATACCTATTTTGTTAAAACGGGAGGAGGGAATAAAAATGTGTACAGAAGTTGTTGGTCCAGACCAGAATTATTTCAAAGCAAACTTAAAAAACAATTATCTTGTAATGTTTCACAATCTAAAATGGTTTCTTTTCCAGTTACATGTACTACAATTACTTTTCTGGACTTACGGTGTATATAGTGATCAATAAATTAATATCTTTTATTCAACTCGTTCAATAAATTCAGTATTACATTCACTTTTTAGAATTGATTGAAATTTACTTTTTGTTCGTTAATCGAAGAAAACAAATATTTTGTTTACATTGCTTGTATCAAAACAGGTTTTATCTGTTGATGTTGAATGTTGAATTTTGCTTAAGCCGGTGCTATCGGGCGTGGTCCGTAACATGCAATTAATAAAACAGACTCAGTCTAGTCAAGCCAGAATATTTTCAGTTTTCTTGTGTACGCACTATAAGGATTCTGATTTTCTGTATTTTATAACGATATCTATGTTTCTTCTTTATGTGGAAAATCTGAATATCGATGGGATATATATAAATTATACTCTTAAATCTTTATATTTTCTACAGAGCCTCCAGCTAATGTTAGGTTATCAACACCAAATTACCTAAAAGAAGGGAGTCCTGTACATATCACTTGCCTGAGTCCAAGCTCAAGACCTTTACCAGAGGTTTACTTCAACATTTCTGGTATAAAGGTGTCTTCTGCTGACGTAAATGCGAGCACTACGTTCAATAAGGCCACTTCGTTATACAGTAGCTTTATCAGCCTGACAAATTTTAGACGAGAATGGAACGGAGAGAAAATATTCTGTTGTAGTTATAATAAATGGTACAATACATCTAGATACTGTTCCAAAGCGAAACAAGTTAACTTTATGTGTAAGTGTTTTTTTATATCTAATTTAATATATACTGAAGGAAAGCTTATTTTAATGTTTTAAAATCTTATCAAGATCTTCAGATAGAAAAAAGAACTGACAACCTTTCAAAGTAAACGGACACACGCACACGCACGCACGCACACACACAAAAGAAAAAATATGACTTTGCTTCAAATTGCGTCTAATCTATTGCTTACGAGATGATTTCTTGCACGTAAATTTCAGACCGCCCAGTTATAAAGTTCAATATTTCTGGACCAATGTTAGATATTACCAAAGGAGAAAGAGCACATGTTAAATGTACAGCTGACAGCGTTCCCCCCTCTAATATATCCTGGATTGAGATGTCAGAAAAAGAAGACAAAATAAAGAAGCAATGTGATTATGAAAAGGAATGTGTTTTAGACGTAAATGCAGATGTCATCTCGAAAAAATACTTTGTGTGTGCGATAAGCTATTTGCAACTGAACTACAAGAAAACTTTGATTGTTAACATCTATACATCCAGTAAGTAAGATCTTGTATGACCGTTCCTTTCATTTCAGCTTACATCAGGATACAAATACACTATTGTTATAAGGCTGTTTTAAGTCAAACTCGTATTACAAACTTTAAATATCGATATTTAGATGTGGCTAAAAAGAAATTAGTTAACGTCGATCAAAATGTCGATCAGTATGCCATTTTTTATGACTACCATGCCAGTGAATTTTACGTCGATAGGTATGTCACTACGTTTGTCCTCTTACACTGTCCAGGTACGTATATTAACGGTATCCGCAAATAGATATTAGACCGTGATTGGTGTCGTGCAATTTACGCGCATGCGCACATGCTCCGAAAAACATTAATCGATGGCGGAAGGCAACAATTTCAGTTCATGAAAAATATGTTAATTAAGCGCTAATGTATGGGCATCTGCACAAAAGACTCAAGAAATAATGACAGGTTAGTCTTATTTCTTTGTTATGTATGTAAATTTTTACTAGATCACGCTTTCAATGGCGTAAATCGGGTTGGCAATATTCCACTTTGGATGAATGACATTTACAAAATGGCGGAAAGTTAGTTTGAAACGAGTGAACACGTATAAAATCTGCAGAGTCATCAGGCTTAAACCACTCAAAGAAAACTGACTAAACTTGCACAAATCGGTTTAAAATAAATTAAAGTATGTCGTGAAGGTACTTTTAACACTCCCTTATCATCTGTTCTACTGTTTATGTGTCGTGGTATTTGAAGGAAAATGTTAAATTTTTGTGGTGCATAATTAAATTCACGACCTATTTTAGCCGAAGCATCAGAGGTATTTAAAGACCTTTGAAATATAAATGAAAGCTGAAAAGTTAGTCACTACATCATAGTTAATGGTTTATGACATTATTTATAATTTTCAGCCGAGTAATTTTGATGCTATCTTTTTGAAAATGGATGAATTTTTCCCCATTTTTTTTCATTTACTCAGAAGGTATATTCAACTTCTTTTTTGTAAGTTATTCCAGGTAAGTATATTAACATTAGTACATGGTTATTCTGCATGTGTTGATAAAACAAAATATTTTATTTAGTTAATATACGTACCTGCACTGTCTATAAATTGGAGCAAAAGGGAAGAATTCCTCATAAAATGTCATATATATGAACATTGTATATTCAAATGATTAAAATTAAAATCTTTCTTTTACTTTAGTTAAAAGCAAATAAAAATAAACCAGCCCTCACTTAAAAAGAATTAATTAAGTAGTTCTCTTTTTTTTTCGGTGTCATTTTTCTTAATTTATGTTTTATTGTTCCAGGGAACCAAAAACAAATGTCTGAAATGTCCAGCAACGGAAATGGAAAGCTTATTGGAATCATTGTCGGAATATGTTCGGCGTTGGTTGTAATAATCGTTATCATTGTAATTGTCATAAAAAACAAACGAAACAATGAGCAAGGTAATAAATAAATTGATAGATAGAATTATTTGTTGTAATAGTAGCAAACTTTTATAGTCTGAGATAAACCTTAAATGACAGTTTCTAATTTTGTCATTTTGGACGCTTTTTAGGAATTCCCTTTTCCTATATCCATCATGGTCACATCAGTACCATTTGTATTGTGTGGAGGCCGTAAAAAGTTCCGCCGTTAATAGATGTTATATATTTTCTATCATTGATGATAGTTCAGCTCGACATTATTGCTGTGTATAAATGTTTATGATATTTATTGTTTATCTAATGGACTTTCTTAACTTGGATGGTTTCAGTATTTCTAACCGAATACTGTATAATCAGCATAGGGATGTATATTGCCTTCTTTTCAAATTTGTATTTTGATGCCTTTTCTGTGTTATGATGGCTTCATAACCTCTGATCATCTTTCAAAATTCAACTTTATTTAGTTGCGCCCATTGTTTTCTTGACGCATTTCTTTTGTCATGGAATTACACGAACGTGTCACATATATAGAAGATTCAACGTTGACCGCCGTGTCCGTGGATGTTTAAAATGTTCACCATTTTCATGTTTAAATGTTCATTCTGCTTAAGCCGGAACTAGTGGCCTGGACGGATACTTGCACTTTCCATTACTGTCCAGGAACAGGCTCAATCAAGTCGAGTATGCAACTTTTCGATTTTGGACGTTTTAAGGGATTTTGCTTCACCAATACGTTTTCTTATTTTTCAAATACCAACAATACTACTTCATAAATATAAAACATTAACTTTTCCTTTTTGATAAGTTGAACATGTTACTCTTGTGAAAATATCATAGATGCTCATATCGTTAGCAACCAGTTTAAAGTCTATAGGATGAGATTTTCTGTTTTCTATCTGGAGTTGAAGTAATCAATCATGTAATTACGCTATGTTCGCTATCAGTTTCTCTACTTGTTATAAGGTTTGTAAGCGAACAGCATGGATCCTGATCAGACTGCGCGGATGCGCAGGCTGGTCTGGATCCATGCTAGTCGCAAACCCATTATGTTGGTGTTGTCATGGTGCGGCTCACATACGTTGAATTTACTACAATAAACTACTTTTTATCTAAGCGTTACATTGTTATTGCTTAAAGGAATGCTCAATCTGCTTTTTTCTGTTTGCTTTAATCCTGCCATGATTTACATTGTAAAAAAGTATAAACTGTATTTTTATCAGTTCTAATATTACTTTTTATTTTTCAACAGATCAGCCGAGTCAGGAAAGAAACAGACTTCGACAACGGTTTGT
>NW_026862358.1:0-25597 GCF_026571515.1 Ruditapes philippinarum | reverse complement strand
TTCGTTAAGATTTATCATACAGAAGTTATATCAGTTCTTTGCAGACGTGAATGCATCCAGGACTGGAAAACGGAAGGACGCGGTGGCTGAACTGTGCTCTCGTGTAATCAAAGTGGTTTGCTGTCATCCGGAAGGAAAGCTACAAATACCATCATCAATCAAAATTTTATTTCAGGCTACTAATGTAAAAAGATTGGTAAATACATCTGGAAAAAGTCAAATCTTACGGAAGCATTAATCGCAACAAAATTACATGAAAATTGCAGACTCGGTTCGATTGAGTATGTACATGAGGGTTAATGAAAGTTTGTAACACCCCACACGCTCCCTAGCATCGGCTTGAGCGGTACTCAATTTTCAACACTTAAAAGTGCTGGAATCAATGGTCCCGAAGGACCAGCAAAATATTAAAAAACTGAAGTGAAGAATGGGGCCACGTTTTACAGCTAAGACACAGCACTTGACATCTGCTGTTGCAAGGTATACAAATCTTGAAAAAAAAAATGTGAGGCGCAGGTATTGCAATAAATGATAAAATAAATGCTTTGATATACGAGGGTTGTCCAAAAAATTCGTGCACTACAGTTATTGTCGAGAGAGTTATTGATAAAAGGCATAAATTATATATCACTCGAAGGGGAAATCGGTCGCAAATAAGAAAACAAAAGAAAAAGCCGTGTAACCGGTGTGTCGTAAAAAAGAATCGTCATACAATTACCTATGTAACGTTATACCGGCGCACGACAAAATTGGGGTTAGTTCATTAATTTGATGCATCACAGAATCCTTTTAATACTACATATTAACGTCAAAATTCAGGAAAAAGTGTGTGTATGTATTCCTGGCGTCACTTGAAAACATGATGTCATATGCCTTATTGTAACGGTTGTTAACAAATATTTGCTTGGGTTGTCAATACTGTCATTACATGAAAATGTCAATCGCTAAACGTCTGGAAATACGGACGATCTTTGAATTTTGCGCAAGTATCGGTAAAACACCGACAAATACCTACAAAGAACTTAAAATGGCAAGCGGGACCAGTTCCTTGTCACGATGGCTGGTTTATAAATGGCACAAACGCCCTGTAGAAGAGAGAGAGAGTCGGTAAACGATGACAACCGATCAGGCAGACGTTCGTCCGTAATGCTGGCGCATGTGAGGGTTGTCCAATATATATATATTGCACTGGTGGAATATGTTACATGTAGGTTGCATAACAACAATAAAAACTACAAAATACTTTGCATTAATCATTCCTCTACTGGCAGTAAAACAAGTTATGACATAAAAAGCAAATGCCACTTTACAAGCAACAAAAATTAATACAATCAAAGTAATGAACTAACCCAATTGTTTGTCGTGCGCCGGTATTACGTTACTAAGGTAACTGTATGATGATTCTTTTTCACGACACGCCGGTTACACAGATTTTTCTTTTGTTTTCTTATTTGAGACAGATTTCCGCTTCAAGTGATATATAATTCATAACTTTTTATTAATAACTCTTACGATAATAAGTGCAGTGCACGAATTTTTTGGACAACCCTCGTATATATTTGTAATTGCAAGGAATTGTAAAACCTTTATCAGTTTTAAAGTATTTCAAAACAAGGCGATTTCTTTTCCATTTGTCAGCTCTTCAACGTTTATGAACATGGTAAAATACAGCAAAACAATGCCGTTTAAAGCTCTCGTTACCAAAATGCATGTGTTAACGCTGAAATTGCGAAAAAAAAAATCTTAATGCCAAAAGTAGCATGCACTTAATTTGTACTAGTTTAATAACTTAATACAAAAATTGAACAATTTTGAAATCACATGATGTTACAAAGATTCCCCACTGCAGTGTTATCGTTCTCATTTTCACTTTCCAGTAATTCCAGTTCTTTGAGTTATATTATATTTGGTCGTATAAGTCATTTTTAAGAATGTTTCTAAAATCCATTTTTAATTAAACACTTCTATTCTATTGCCTTTATGGTGATAGCCGTTTCATTGTGCAACTTCAAAGTAAAAAAAAATACCACATGATAATGCTTATAAAATGTCTATCTTTATAGGACAACGGCTAATAGCTAGATTGTCTAGACATATCAGGATCTCTTCCTGAAGCACTATTTGTTTACATTACGCTTAAAAAATTATTAAAGAAAAAAATTACGGAATGCAGCCCTAAAGTTTCACCTATCAAACAGGACTATTGCTAAGGCAACAGGTAGGGCAACGAAAAGTCTTCATTGAAAAATATATAATCATAGATTTATTCTACTCTCTTGCCCGGCCGTTACTATATAGAAATGTTCATTCCTTGGACTGTAGCTGAGTCATGCGGAACAGCCTTTTCGTTACTTTTTGTCAACCATCTATCACAAAATATGTCATTATTTATATAAAAGTATGTTAATCAAACCTGTTGATGTTTATTGTGTTCATACTGTGCACTGCTCTATACAAAACGGAGTTCTGATATATATTTGCATACAATCAGATTACGCCATTTCCATAGATAAGAACATCAAATAAAAATGTTTTGCAACAGATTCCCTTGGAAAATTCTGATTGTATACAAAGAATCTTCTGTTTCGAATGTCAAATGCACTGTTTTATATTCTTTTATCTAATGTGGTTTTCAAAATAACCTGTAAAATGTAAAAATGGTACTGCGACAATGTCTTTAAGGAACAGGATCAGAGCTAACTATCCACAAAAGGAAAATAAAAGCAACAAGGGCGTAATATTAATATCATTTCAATATACTTATAAGGCAATGTGTCTCAATTAACGACGCAATTTAAAAGAAAATTGCATTTCATTCTAATTTAAGTATACGATATTTATATTTCTCAGTTTGAAAATAGATTGTCCAACAATCAAACGTTCTATAAAAGTAATTATGTCTTTTGAACTCAATTTCTATACTATCAAAAGGATCGTAATGGGCATAAAACTGATGAATGTATTTCCTAATTGAACAAACGTAAATATACATAGTGTATTAACTACAAAGGACAGACGCTCTTTCATCTTGATAATTTATTGATAACTCAAGTTCACTTTGACGCAAGAACAAAGATGTAGGTTTACAGTCAATTTTCATTCATGGTCTAGAAAAATCTTTTTTTTTATACATTCATTGGTGTTCGAATTGTGCACTAGAATAAAAGAGAGCAAAGTGTTAAATTCCGTTATTCTTGAAAATAAAGGAGATTACGAAAAGGGACTGAATTCATCTAGACATATTTAATTTAGTTCAGCAAAATAAAGTTGTTTTTAAGAAAACAATGATACTTCAAAAGAATTACTGACAAACACACGAATACCCATTAAATACATTATGATCTAAATTAATTTATATATTATATGTACATGTTTTTTTGTAAGTGTTCCTCCTACAAAAATGAATGTAAAAATAAAGCAATTAAGATGTTGTTTCAAATGATTTAGTTTATATGCAAATACGAGACTTTATTTTAGGACAAGACTGAATTATCTGTAAATATAAATACGATTCTTCATGACACTCTAAGGAAATGAATGTGTCTATCAATACATATTTTATTCCATTCGCAGATAATGTGTGAAGTATAACTGTCTACCGTCTGTAAAACAAAAAATAGATATAAATGTTTACATGTACATCGTTAATATTGATTACCAAAGATAACGTCCGTCGAAAATCTTTTACAATTTAAATATCAGTCAAATGCTCGCATTTGTTCATTGAATAGACGAAACAGAATTTAAGACAAAACATCCGGATTATTTCCTGGTTGATTTGTGTTTGTACAGAACAATGATATAGTTTAAAGTTACCAAATTGCAAATTATTTCAGGAAAAACAATGGATGCAGCTTAGATTAATACAACACGATAATCTCCCAGGCCCAGTGTGTAATTCATTCTCCATAAATTTTGAACGTTATCATATGGGGGCTGGGAAATAGGTAACTATTAGATGCGTCTCCGACAATACACGTTACAATGTGACCTTAAGTGTTATCTCGAAAGGAATTATAACGACAGCTTGGTAGTTGTTTGTACGAATACCTTATAAAGTTAATTGGATGTATGTGCGCATACGGACGACTGATTGGTAGATGTGTGTACACTTTTATAAATATATTTATTGCTTGTAATAAGCTGTGTATGCGCGTAATAATGATCATGACAGGTGATAATTAATATGTAAGTAATATGTACGCATTCTGGCGACTCTTGTACGCATGCACTAAGGAACCTACATTTCGATTTTATTTCAATAAACAAGCACCTTTTCGTTTAATTTTTTATTTATTTAATGTTAAAATGTAATGCATGTTTGCAATTTCAAACAAGTTTTACTGGTTAAAGACGACATGCTGAGTAAAATATGAAGATGTAGTGATGGTAAAATGACAATTTTGATTACCGTCATTTGCATACTTAATGACATTTACACAACAAAAAGCTAGAACCAATTTTTTTAGCTCTCAAATCAAGCTTTTGCAACTACAAAACTATTACAAGTATTAACATTTTAAAATCTGTTAAGAGTTTAACGGATGCATTATGAGATGTAACAGCATATGCTTAAACAAGAACAGAGAAGGAAAACGAATGACAATTATGTGTTTCGACGGAAACCGCGCGATACAAAAATGATCAGAAAAATGCTGTTATTCCAATTGATTTCAAGATATCGTCAGTGTCAATGTAATCAGATGTGGCTATTTTATATGAACCAACTTTTTTAGTATGTTTGGTACTGCTAATAGTTACAAGTAATAAAAAATAGATTTGCATCACTTCTACATGTTAAACAAAATATAAACCTTTTTCATAACAACAATATTGCGATGTTTTGTAAGATTTCAATCGATAAGACAATAAGAATCTAATTATTCAGTCTGGTGACTTTGTAGTTTTACTGCTTTGATTGACAGGTTTGGTTATGTGAAAAAAATACAAAAAAAACGTGTGTTCAAATAATTACTGATTAAAAGGAAATCCATGATTTTTTCTATTTTTGAAGTTAAAAAGCAAATATTATTGTTTCATATATTACTATAGCGTAAATTGGGTGCTCTTATTGATACATTTCGGTTAAATAACGTTAGAAAGAAATATGAATATATACCATAGCATGTAATATAATTATATATGCATTTGAAATTGGAGATATTTGGAGATATTTATTGATTGATGTACAAGTTTGTACATTGTTATTTATTATATCCGTACAGGGAGTACATGATACTGTAGTTGTCGGGGTTGTTAGTGAAATAAAAGTCATATATAAAATATGATTGTATAGAAGCCACACACGGAGCAATTGATAATCCGAAAAATTAAACGCTAATAAGGTTACTTTTTAATTGTCTTTATTCAAATACAAGTATATGTCATTACTTATTTAAGAATCTGTTAATCAAACCTGCTAATGTTTGCTATGTTCATAATGTTGGACTTAAACATTAGGTTACTGCTCTATTCAAAAAGGAGTGTTGATGTCTGGTAAAAGCAATCAACAAATTTGTTTCTGTCTATATAAGATATAAAACTCTGTATTTGTTCTCAGACAACTGATAATATTTCCTTACAATCAGATAATGCTATTTGCAAATATAAGAACATCAAATAAAACGTTTTGCAACAGATTCCCTCGGAAAATTGTTTACGAAGAAACTTCTGCTTCGAATATTAAATGCTATGTTTCTATTCTTTTATCCACCAACAATTAAAAGTTTTATAAAAACTATATTGTGTTTGGAACTCAAATTGTGTAATATCAAATGTACTATCGTAATGGGCATAACTTTGGCGGATGAATGAATGTTTCTCATAATTGAACCAAACAATAAACATACATTGTGTATTAACTACAAAGGACATACATTCTTTCATCTTGCAAATTTATTAATTAACTGCCCGCTAGTCATAATCAGAATTGATTGTTATGCAGTATCATGTAGATGTAGATAACTCAAGTTCATTGTGACCAAATATATAAAGATGAAGGTTTACACCATTTGCATTCATAGTCCAAAAGAAAAATTGCTTTTCATACATTCACAGATATTGAAATATGTTTGTACAGTAGATATGACGTAGGGGTTTTATTAAAATTGATTTTTTAAAGTTATTAGTTATGTAAAAGCGCATAAACATTTTTGGTGGAAAAAATCAAATTTTATTGCTTTTAATTTGTATCAGCTTAACCTTATCGTGCTTTCCCATCAAACCAAATATCTGGCAATATTTCCAACAGGTTCAGTCTTAATCAGTCTGGTTTGTTCTATGCAGATATTCACTATCGTTTTCTTAGAAAAATGTACATAATTGAATATCCAACTCATTTCTTCATTGCTTGTGATAAGCTATGCTTTGTACGCATACTAATGACTGCTGAAAAGTTATATGTGCACATTCTGACGGCTGGTGTAAAATACTGGTGTTACATGTACGCATTTATTCATTTACCGACGTTTCGATTTACATTTCAATAATACAAGCGTCGTTCATTTCATTTTCTATTTCTTTAATGTTGAATTGTAATGCTTTCTTGTTATTTGTTATTAAAACATATGTGGGGCGTCCGTGGCCGAGTGGTTTAGGTCGTTGACTTCAAACCACTTGCCCCTCACCGCTGTGGGTTCGAATCCCGACAGGGACTTTGGATTCTTTCATGTGAGGAAGCTATCCAGCTAGCTTACGGAACGTCGGTGGTTCTACTCAGGTGCCCGTTCGTGCCTGAAATAATGCACGGAAGGGCACCTGAGGTCTTCCTCCACCACTAAAGCTGGAACGTCGCGATATGACCTATACTGTGTCGATGTGACGTAAAACCCAAAACAAAACAAAATTAAAACATATGTAAATATGTTTCTATATATATATTTATGGATTTTATGTTAATTTACATAACCCGTATTGCACATTTTTCTTTAAACCTAACATATGATACATGTTGTGTCACTTCTTTTGTAATTGTTATCTTTATGAACTCGGTGTTTGAACATTTACATTTTAATGTGTGTTCAATACTAATAGTTAAAGATCCTGTATGTTTTGTGATTGATATTGTTACTGTGTGTATACCACACTTGCAAAAATTATATATGTATATAAATATGCAAATAAAACAATTATCAAACATCAAAGAATATATAAAATGTGTACTGCAAATATTTGTGCACATTGTATTTAATCAATATTTATATGAATTCATTTCTTATTGGTAAATTTAACTTAGAATTTATAGAAAATAAATTTCTAAATACCTCCCTTTATTTACATGAAATGTCAAATTGGGTAATATCTTTATAAACAATGCTTATTGGAACTTACAATATTGACAAATCTTAATTTGAGCATCATATTTATGAAATAAAACCATGAAAAAATGTGTTACAGGATCTATAAAACTTATTACAAAAATACTTGTATAATAATGAAGCATCATTATTTTCTACTATTTTGATATACTTTAGTTTGTTAAAGACAATCCCAAAAACAATATCGTTCTCGCTATTGATGCCCACAAGTCATGGATTTTTATTTTAAGGCAGGCATGTACAAGCACCACAAACAAGTTATAAAAATTTCAAAACACCTCTTTTTATTCGTTTGAGCCTGACAAAACGTGACATTCAATTGTTGATCTTGATCGGTTAAAACTACCATGCCGAATTAAATATGGAATTATGTATACTATGCAAACAAGGGACAATTGTTCATCAGAACATTAAATGGTAAAACAAATTTATTTCTTTGATTACAGTTTTTAATAAATACGAGTAAAATGAATGTGCCTTGCAATAGATAATGAATATAATAAAGTCTTAAAATGCAGTGCAGTTAATAGCAATGAGACAAACACGGAAAACGGAACATTATGTTTTTAAGGAGATTTATGGAGTTTTCATATAGACATATAGGCAAAATTAAAACTGTTCAATAGAATTTCTTTAAACTTGGCATGTTGTTAGAATATGATAACAGAAATATTTTAAGTAGAAAAGAATTTTGGGTCACTGTTCTCATTTTCGAGTTATTTGTCGTTGAATTTGACTTTTTGCTAAATTCAAGGGCAGATAATTTACAATGAAGGGAAACAATACAATTTTTTTTCTTATTTTCATGAAGCTTACCTTGGTTTTAGTCGATATGCATAATTTCAAGAACGAATTTAGAGTGGATATTTTTTTTCCACTTCTTCTTTTAACCTGTGCATTTTTTATTAAAAAATGGCGGATTTTTTCAAGAATTTAAAGTACCTTTATTTTTTTGAAAAAAAATGACAGAAACAATATAAGGAATTGCATGTAATTATGTCTTGTCCTCAACAATAAAAAGAAAAACATAATCCAGAGGTAAAAACATGATTTCATTTAAGTATGTATAAGTTATCTGCCCTTGAAATGACCTCAAATAAGTAGAAAATTCTGATTCAGGGGCAGATAACTCAAAAACGAGAAAGGTGACCCCAAATATTTTTTCGCTTAAAATGTTTCTGTTATCATATTCTAACAACACGCCAAGTTTAAAGAAATTCTATTGAACAGTTTTCATTTTGCCTATATGTCTATATGAAAACTCCCGAAAACGTCCTTAATAGTACGATGTAGTTTGTACATATTTTACATCCATAGCTACCTTAATAGTAAATTTAAAACAGTATATTTTAAATATAATAAATTTCTCCCAGAAGACATGAAAATATAACATGGGATCAATGCGTCACACTAAACTGAAATCAGTATTTCTAGTTAACACAAACTTTATTATTAATAAGCTTTTCGATATTTCCTATTGCTGTCGTCTAGAGTGTCCATTTTGTATGCATCAATTGCCTCATGGATATATCTCTCTAATAAGATGAACCATAAACATATGAGCCGCGTCACGACAAAACCAACGTAATGCGTTTGCGACCAGCATAGATCCAGATAAGCCTTCGCATCCGCACAGTCTGATCAGGATCCATGCTGTTCGCTTACAAACCCTATTACAAGTAGAGAAACTGATAGCGAACAGCATGGATCCTCATCAGACTGCGCGGATGTGCAGGCTGGTCTGGATCCATGCTGGTCGCAAACGCACTATGTTGGTTTTGTCGTGAAACTTTTATATCAGCGTGTTTACAACAAGAAAATAGCTTTGGTTTATTTTAAAACTTAAAAAATAAGTGTGTTACAATTTGAAAGTAATCGTGTCAGGTTTAATCATAACGTCGACGTCTTACATTAATTAACTTATTCATGTCTTTATATTATTTTGTATGCGTCTTAGAATTGTGTACTTCTTGAAACTATTCGCTTGAATAAACTAACGCTTGAAATAATTCAGTATGATAATTTTGCCAGAAAGAGCGAAAATGTAAAGTGATAGCATTGTCATAAAGAATGTTTAATCTTTGTTGGAATAGGGTTAGCATAATATAGTTATTGTTATTTAGTATGCTTTAAAAAAGCGCACATTTTTGACTAACATCAAAACTTTCCTAAGAATTCATCAAAATTTTCCTAAGAATTCATCAATTACAAAATTTGTCAAACGTATCGTTAACAAACAAACAACGCAATATACGTTATGTTACAAATGTTTCAATTTATATGCTAATACAGGACTTTGTTTTATGACTACACGGAATTATGTGTAACTATAACACTATTCTTCATGACACTCTCAGGAAATGAATGAGTCTATCAATATAAGTTTCATTCCATTCACAGATAAAGTGTGAATATAAACTGTCTATTGTCTCTAAGAGATAAGAAATAGATATAAATGTATATGTACATTTGTCCGCACATTTATTTTATGTTGTAATGTAATATTTATATTGTTTGTTTTGCTTAATACTTCACTTTCTGTCAGTCGAAATTTTCATTATTACGTAACAAAAGCAAACTAAGTATTCGAGAATCAAATAGAAGATACATAATGAAATCCTTCTAAATAAGTCTGGACTTAAAGAAATATCGGAACCAGAAATAGTACAGGTCAAAGTTTTTTTAAGAACATTTGTTTGAGGGTTTATAATATCAAAATATGTACGTTGCTGAAATACACTTATCTTTACTTTATCAAAGAAAAAACAATCTTAAAAATTAGAAAGCGCCAAGAGAAATAATACAAGTAAATTAAGACCTTTCCTGTGAGCAAAATAGATGTGAATATATTTTACTTTTTTCTGATCATTTTGCAAATTCAATTAACGGAATGAGTTTCGCTGCAAGGAAATAAGATTTAATGAATATCGATGTGAAAAAGGTGATCTTGAGAAGAATATTTTAAATCTGAACTGATAATTAATTACTTTAACTTATGTTATTTTAAGCTTTTAATGTTTAATGCTTGGTAAAAATCAAAGACTCCTGTTGAAAAAATCGACAACACATTTTTGGTTTACGTATCATTACTTTGTAAATAAAAGTGAAAGAAAATATGTATTAAATTTATCAAAAATATAATCATTCAATTAGAGAATATGTTGGTCTTAAGAAATTTACCTTTTGCACATTATATTATAGGGTTTAATGTTAATAAGTTAGGTGTTTGTAAGACCATATTATGATCATATTGCTCTCTTGTCGCCGTGTATACATTTCACTATCAGAGAGCTATTGACAATCAGATGTGTCAGCTTTTGTACAAATACCCTTGCTATATCAAAGTCTGTGCTTATAAGAAACGAATTCGTCTGGCTGTCAATCGCAAATTGCCATTTTACAATACATTGATTTGATGTGGAGAAAACGAAGAAGGAAAATTACAATAGTATATCTTATCCATGGCAATTTCTATTGACATGAGTTTCAATCTATATTAGAAATGATGAAAAAGGCTTTAAAATTACGGAAATTAAATTTTGAATGTCAAACTTTATAAATAACAATTCAAAATTGTATACCATTTAAAAACGAATTGATTTTTCAATCTTAGTCTTCCACTGAGATCAAATAAATAGAATAAATTACTTTCTTTGATAACTTATGTCGAAGGAATATAAAAACACAAATATATAATTATATTGTTTAGTTATTATAATGCAATTTACAATGCCGAAATGATTAAGAGAATTTTAGATATAAACAGATACGTTTATTCTATTTTGTTGAATTTTAAGTGATATGATGGTTTGCTCAGGAAAGCCTTGAGTGCCTCTTTGTGGAAACTAAAATTAGTAATGTGAGTGATAAAGGGCCATCACTGCTATCCAGCACTGTGAAAGGTTGAGGGCGCTGCTCCTCGGATCATCCTTTCCAGAACCATGTCTGACTGTGAACTATTGTATCAAGAAAATCGAAAAAGGTACGGCACTCCCGTTTATCCGAATGATCTGTGTTGATTGTATTTGTACATATGTGTATATACATGTATGTCGATGAATGTATATTTAGCATGACAAATAACATCTTTAAGAAACGTACACATCTCACATATATGTCAGTAAATACCATAACAAGCATTTCATAAAATTTTCTCTAAAATTATTATGGTTTGATATTTTCACTGTCTAAAATCCGCCTCGGTTTTTGTTGCATAAAAATAAATTTTCAGAGAGTAAAATACTAGAATGAATATTTCAATTATAAAGCTAAGTAAAACATAAACAAAGTAAGATCGCAATAAACAGTTGCTGTAATCAATTTTTTGTATCCCTCTTGGGTTTATTCTTAATCTAGTTTAGTATTATAAATGCTGGATGGTAAGTTCACAGAGAGGGCAATTTTCTTATATAGGTTTATCTCTCATTTATGTTCTCCAATATAGTTGCATCTTCCCGAGCAAGTTACTATATATATATTTCTAACACGCAAGAATAATGGGAAATCATCTAAATAACATGCATGATGATATTAACAGCATCTTAATTTTAGACAAAACTATTCGTTCAATACTTTTCTGAGTTCTTTTATAAATTATATTGATATTCAACAAGTGCATTTTGTGTTTTTATTTGCATTTAATATTGTTAAAACATCTGTTATCATAATTAAAATAGTTATTTGAAATAAAATGGAATAAATCAAGCAATTATTGTTCTATAGATATGGATTCTGGGAGATAACACGCCTTATCTTTTATAAATGAAAAATGAAAAGAAGTAAAAGCCTTTAACCTTTGTCAGGCAACGTTTATATTCGAAGACATTTTAATGATTTATCTATTGGATTACATAAAATGTTTATTTGCAAAACCACGTAAGAGTCCGTGACTGCGGCACATTACCTGAATCAGCATATTTCGTCTTTTACTGGAATTAAATTTACGTAAGTTACCAATGCCAAATTATCAGGCAATTTTGTGTGTATAATTGGTGAGAATAAACATCTTTATGAAACATTTATTGGAAACACGTAGCCATTTATTCTTTTTTAATGAAGATAAACCTTTATTAATAATTAAGATACATCCTATATAATCAATCCGACGTATCATGACGTCAAAGATGTTTTTCAGGGCAAGTCGTAGCGCAAGCTGTAAAGATATTATAAACACAGAGAAATTAAATTATTTTTAGGGCAACTGACAAATTTATATTATTACTTTATTTGTTATTTTCTTAAAGAGATTTTTTCAATAAAAATGTTATAATGTTAAACCAATATTAGATCTATATAAAAGACAATTTCAGTAGTATCATACTTCATTTTATCAAGATGTACAACAAATTATAAAGTCCAGGTCATTAAGTAGATATAAAACCATTCATAACAATTTGTGATAGATTTGGAAGCAAAACCTAACTTGAATATAATTAAAAGATGTTTATATTGGAAGAATGCCTGGATGAGTTAATGTGATGATGTTTTAAAAATAAGCATAAATGAGCCGCGTCACGACAAAACCAACGTAATGCGTTTGCGACCGCAATGGATCCAGACCAGCCAGCGCATCCGCACAGTCTGATCAGGATACATGCTGTTCGCTTACAAACCCTATTTCAAGTAGAGAAACTGATAGCGAACAGCATAGATCCTGATTAGACTGACGCGGCGGATGGTCAGGCTGGTCTGGATCCATGCTGGTCGCAAATGCATTACGAAGGTTTTGTCGTGACGCGGCTCAAATAGTCGTATTGCATCAATGCATCGAGATTAAAACATTCTGTTCAACAACTATTAGCCAAATTATATGGGTAATATTGGAAACCATGCGACCACAGGTTACCAAAGCTAGACTAAATTGAAGCACAAATATCTGCTCTGTCACATAACTAAACTCAATGGACACGCGTGTCTTATCTCTTGGGGCGACAATCGTTGATCTAAATAAACAGGTCTAGAGCATTGAATCAAGTAGGCATTTTGACAGCCAAACTTTGTGATGAAATTAAAATCTAAACAGGCTGTAATAAATTAAAAACTCCGACTCTCAAAAGCTACAAAATTGTCACCATAGGTTTACAGGCTGAGCGTTTTTCGGAGGAGCTGTAAATTTACGGTTGTGGTCCACGAGCGATAACTTCCTTTTTTATAACTTGAAAGAATGTAATGCATTTGAGGGAAGAGTCGAAAGTTAACAAAAATGTTTCGTCGTATTTATTGTAATTCGATTGTTTGAACATTTAAATATTGACATACGGAAGTATGATTCTTTAGGCGACGTGTTCGGTTCGTTACAGGTGATCTCAAGTTAAGGACAGGCCAACATGATTTTTTGTCAGCGTATTTTAATGTTGACAGTAATGCAGATTTGCCGTGCAGTAGTCAATCATGTCAAGGCATTATCTGACCTAAATCTCGTGATAATCGTGTTAATCATTTCCGTAAAATGTTTGTTATCTTTTTGTAAAGGAAAAAGAAAAATGCTATTTATGTAAAAGGCCTTCGTGAGAATGAAGATTTCACCTGTCATGATACTATTAGAAATCAAAATGCTGCAAGTGTTGTTGATTGAAATCTTAACAAAAAAGAAACTTCCCTTTTTTAAGTGCAGATATACACACATTTGGAAATAAGGATTTAAGTAGATTAAAGAAATTTTTGAAAAAGAATATTGCTGAGGTTTATCCAATCTGATATAAATCAGCTCTAAATAACGCTTTGCTTTTATAATGGTAGTTACAATGCAGAAGGGGTCCCCCAACATCAAAGTTACCAATTTTTATCGGGTATGACCACCTTCAGCATGAAGGACTGCCTGGCATCGTTGGTGCAAAGATCGAATCAGCGCATTGATTTCGGTTTGTTGGAATGTTGTATCATCTTAGCTGAATGAAGTATGACAGTGGAAAAGCGCGACGTCTAACACGCTGGTCAAATAATCACAAAGGCGTTCAATGGGATTTATATCAGGGCTTTTGGCAAGCCAGTCATTTATAAATTCAATGTTATTCACCCTGAGGAAATTCACAGTGCCCCTAGCTGTATGGCTTGTGGCAATATCATGTTGAATAAGAGTGATTGGCATTATTTTGAAACAGCGGCTTAACATGCCTGACAAGAATTATATCTCAGTAGCGTTAGGCATTCAAATTCTCTTAGATTACGACGCGATTGCGCACAGTTTTGGCAGATATAGCGGTTGTCTATGTGTACAGGGGTGTAAGCAACAGTTTTTGCTACGGCAGTTTTATAAGCGATTCCAAAATGAATGTTTCAATATGCGGGTGTCTTGACCGTGGACGTCATCTACGTGGTCGATCTTTGTACGGCCTGTTGCTTAAAACGTTTCCTAAGTGTCGGATATCACGATTTTGAGGCATATAAAATATATAAAAACTGGAAAAGAAATTTCTTATTGACATAAAAGTCTATACACTGAAAAAGGTTTCATAAAATATAAACGAATCTTTTGGTTCGAGCATGCAAGTGAAAATCACGTTCAGGATTTCACCTGCAAAATTAATTAAATCGTGGAAATTTGTTTATCGAAATATAATCGTTTGCCCAAATATATGTAGCTCATCTGACATTTTTTTATTTCTTTTATGTTATTTTGTTAAATAACCGTATATCTCACTTAACACAATGGAAGTTTTTTTGTTCAGTATATAACAACGGAAACAATGTCCTAGTGGTGATTTTAACTTTTGATCAACAATGTAGAAAAGTGTATTTTTAGATTTTGATTAATAATGTTTTGTTTTTTTACGTTTGTTTTGACAGAATTTCTCATTCTTATCTATAAATCAAACGTGACGTTTTATTAAATTAAGAAAAGACATAACTAACGACTGTGCTGTAAAAAGATGCTGAAAAGGTGTGTTTAAAAAAGTGTTGATGAAATGTTATTCTATCATCTGAATGTGAGCAACTTAAATATAAATAAAAAAAATCAGTTAAAATGAACATTTGTTATGTTTTCAGCTAACTTTAAAAACTTTTAAGATATTAAGCTGAGTAAAATTTCAGACGCCTCCAGCTTTTTTATTTTCTAGATCTCCTTAACTGTGAAACTTTTGAATTTTAAGGTAAGGATGGCTTGTTTATTATATATTTTAGCACAATTAGTCTATCAATAACTATTCACATATTATATTGCTCACTTGCAGCGTAAAAAATACTCGAACATAATATTTCGTTTGTATAGTAAAATGAATACACATAACTGCATGGGTGATAGTTGATATAACCAACCCCCTATAAAACATATAACCCTCAGACTGACAACGCCACGAAAACCATGTGCACGTGTTATTTTTTTTGTCTTGCTTATAAATCAATAGTTCATTATTTTAATTAAAACACTATATTTGATATTTTGCGAGTTCTTTTTCATGTTTTATTTTAGCTTCTAAATATACTTTGATGTAGCAGTAAAAATGAGGACGGGTTATTTAAATACCAGCTTCATTTTGATGATAACTTGAATAAAAATTAACATAGTGCTGAAGTAGGTTTGTCCTCGTTTTTACATAATTCATGATTTATTTCCATATTATTTTTTTTGGTCTTATTTTTATAAAGTTCCTTTACTGTTCCTTTTTTTGAATTTATCGTTATCGTAAGCATAACTAAGAAAACATACGAATATATGTTTTAGTTTAAGTCTATGTTTTCCAATTTCTTGATGATTTTAATGATTATAGACGGTGCATATTATTATAATTTGAAATTAAAACGAGACTTACCTTAGGAGGTTGAAGTTCAATTATAATTCTATGAGTATAGACTTATGAGGGGTTAAAATGAGATTAAATGAGATTGCTCCGCGCATGCCGCATCAGTATTAAAGCATATTTTTTCCAATTTTCTACAAAAGTTAGATATTCTATGTTTAAACATATGCAATATTTTGTAGGGAGGGAGGAGGAATTTAATCCCTCATAATTCTCTACTCATAGAATTATAATTCTGAATTTCAACTTCCTAAGGTAAGCTCTCAAGTTAAATTTCCAATATTTGTTTATGAAAGTATTGGTTTTTATTCTATCTCCTTTCTATAGAATTTCCCAAATAGTTCCGCTGTTTGACAGCCTGCTTTTCTGCATTATATCTGCTATAGGTAATTTAATCTGTCCGCTTTTGATGTAACTGCAGCGCGGACACTAGTGAGCACTGAATGAATTTTATGTCAATGCCTCTGCTCGGCACACCACTGTCCTTATCCAACGACTAATTGTGTCCTTAGATTGCTTGGTTTGTATGGCTTTACATAACTTATAAAGTAGTCATTATCACTACAACCTGCTTGGTCCTTTTCAAATATTTTTCAAAACTGTTTATATAGTACCATAATCGCCTATCTGGGGGATAAGTTTCAAGTTAAAAAATGAAAATTCACAACCTGGGCCTGCTTGCTTTAAGAACCATCAAAATAAATACGTGATTTTGAACAACATGTTTTCATATTTACCAGAGATATAATCTGAATAGTCTTGTGATCTCGCTGTTGGAAACAGGGTCGATCAACATAGTTAATTATAAAAGTGTAAATTTAACGATAAATGTTTCACGAGTGATAGATTCTCAAATAAACAAGAACAAGATTAACATCCCATTTCGGCTGTACCTGCTTGTGGCATTCTAAAACATTATACCAGGAGAACATAAGTTGCTGATTCTAGCTGTATTCAATGAACTGTAGCCTAAACCTTTTTCGTACAGTGATTGTCAAAAAATTCAATCCATCATTTATAGAACTTAAATTGGGATAATTTTTCCCTTCAGTGCTACTGAACCAGCGTTTAATATATTTTTTGTATGGCATTTGGTAGTTTTTCGCAACGGGGCATGGGAAATTGTATTTTGCAAAAAAGCCTTGGGTTTTGTATGCCCCCTGATACTTGCATAATCATTTAATTTTTCTTCAGTGATGAATTTTTGTAAAAGGGGCCCAATGTTAAAAATTTTCCCAATGGGGTAGAGTACGGGTTGTCCCCCTAAAAATTTTATAAGCCATTAAACCTGGGTGAGTAGGCCAAAAAGCCACCCATGTTTTTAATGTAGCACACTCGTTGAACTTTACTTAAAATAAGTATTGCTTTTTTTAAATTTTGCAACAACCTTTAAAGAAAATTTTAAACCCCTTAAAAAAAATTTTAGCTTTTTTTTATTTTCAGTCCACGACCCCCTGTTTTTCATTTCCCAAAAACAACCCCCGCCTTTTAAGCTGTTTTGTATGTGGCTAGCAACCTGGGTTTCCCATGAATATAGTTATTTGGAGTTTAACCTTTGCGTCACCCCCCAGTTGTTCAACTCAACTTTCCATATCTTTTTCTTTTTTCATTCTAGCCATCAAAACTTACCATAATTTTGAATCTTCATGATCTTTTGACTTTTTCCCATTTCCAAGGTTCTTAATGAAGTTCCATATTCAACTGCTGGAAGATGCACCACCAATTAAACCTATAACTTTGCAAACATTCATTATGGTTGTAATGTAATGGTATCATCTGATGAAACAGTTTTTATATGCCCCATACTACGCAACTTAGATAGGAGCATTTTTAGTAATTTGGGTAAACAAAATCTAGGGCATATGCAAAACCATTGGCAAACATTTGAAATTGAAACAATGAACTTTCCACTCCAACCTATATATTTTTTGTTGCCCTTGCTAGTGAGAAGAATAGTTATGCATAGCGTAAATCAGATCTGGCCATATATATGTCTTTCGTTATCAAAGTTATAAAGCTTTTTCGAAGGGTCCATCTTAAAATGATGTATGGAATATTATGTATTCAATCTTTTTTTAAGGATTCAAATATTCTACATTCACCATTAGACTTTGGGCGAATAATATTGGAGTAAACAAATTGCCCAGGTTCAAATTGACTCTTTCCACAACCTGATTGCTGTAATTTTAATTTCCTTATCAATAATGTCAGCCTCAAAACTGATTAAAATTTACCTGAGAATAATTTCTACAGGGTGATTATAAAAATTCATCAATAAAATCAATTGACATGTTGAACAATGTCGGAAATCATAGGGTCACTTTTTATTTACGCTATGCATTTACATAATAAATTAATCTACAGCAACAAATTGAATTCTTACCGATTCAGTTAATATATTCTTGTATGAGGCTTGTTGCCCCTCGTCTTGTAGTTTTTTGCATCAGAAATGACATTTGTCGTGGGGGAAAATTCACCGAATGTGAAAATTGGGCCCGCCTTGCAGGATATCTTCCCGAACCTCTCCTTTACCTGAATTGACCCCTAAATGATAAGAACCCCGTAAAAAAAGGTTCCTGTTAAACTTATTTCCCGATTTGGGAAAAACTTTAAATTTTTTTGGCCGTTTGAAAAAATCACACCCAAAAAATTCCTTTTTATAAGGGTGCTTTATTACAAATTTACATAACACTTTAATTTCCGGGTTAAGTGAGTCACGCCCGCAAATTTATTTGTTTTTGGCAGTCCAAAAACGCAGCCTTCATTACATCTACAAATTTTAAAAACCAAACTTTTTATCTTTTTTTCTTATTGCCATTTATTCACAGATTTCAACAATGAAACTGCTTTTAAGACTGACGTTTCAAATTTTAAGCTTTTTTGTATTTGACGTGCAAAAGATGAAAGACTGTCCCAAAAAATTTTATAGTTTTACCGTTACCAGTGAACACAATTTCGGCCTTTATTGTTTCATCTTTTGATGAGTCAATTTTTCCTTTCTTCTTTAATAGCAGATTTTTAAAATTATTCACATTACAGTAAACCTCTCTACAGCAGAGTCACAAAATTTTTGAGTTTTTTAAATTTTAGAATTTGAGCAAAACCCGGGAATTTTTTTTTTGTCATCACACTTTTGTTTACTGCTGGAGTATCACATGTTCATCTATTTACCGCCACCGGGATAGGGAACAAACCCGTCTTTTATACTGATACCTTTTTCAGGCCCATCAACATCACCCTTCTATAACGAGTTTATTCAATTTTTTATTTTTTTTTTTATCAACTTGGGGCGTTTTTAATAAACCCAAGACAGTGTCATAAATTTCACTAGTTTTCGCGACGGGTCCGACCGACGCTTTTCCTTTTGGTTTTTCTGCTGGAGCTTTTTTCCTTTTGCGCTAGATCTGTGTCTTTCCACCATTATCCAATCAATTCTTTCCTCAACATTTGCCTTTCTCCATGATAGTGTCCGTTACCACGTACGCAATATTTGCAAATGATTTAAAATGGTCTCGGCGTCCACCGTACGTACACAAAAATTATTCAATACACCCCATTTACGCGTAAAGGAAAACTCCAAATCTCATCAGAGTGGCAAACCAACGTTGCTGAACACAAAAATGTTTTATTCCTTGAATAAATTATAATTCTAATCTCGATTAGACCCGATTTTTTTTAATCGCTAATAAAACATCAATGATGCGCATGCGCGGAGCCACCTTTAATCTCATTAATACCGAAATAATCTAGACGAAATAGAAATTTAGTTGTGCAACAGTAACCCCGAAGCTGTGCAACCATATAGCCGTTACGATTATACTAAATAAAATATCAATATGTTACATAATGAATCAAATTTTGAAAAGGAAGAAAATTAGCGCAATAGGTTTGTTTAAAACATTGATATTTAACTTCATTCAAAATATTTCTCCATTTTCCTCCAGGAATTTTACTATATTTTTAAGATCATTCGTTTAGGATGACAACTGGGTATATCGAATACGCATTTGCGTTTCAAAGAAAATAACGCATTCATTAATGTTATTGGTTAAAAGATATTCGGTATACCCCAAGACAATTGACAGACTAACTCGTATTATTCTGAAATAAGCAGAAAACATGTGATTGTGCCATTGCTCATGAGGTTACGCCGATTTTTTTTGAAATGATGCACCGAGCAGTACTTTTAACTTCTAAAAAAATGTCTGAAAAAAATTTTCTGTTTTCCAAGTGGTTAAATGACCAAAAATGTCCAAGGAAACGCATTTAAATACCAAAAATTTTTGTTATTAAAGAGAAAATTTGGATGTGATTGCTTTTTTATTACGTTAAAACTATTTTGCTATTCAGCAAAAAGTTTCTAAGTTTTTTTAAATTTTGATCTGTTTTTTTTTCCCAAAAAGCTATGATTAAAGAATATAGTAAAAGATAAGTTCAACTGAAATTTTTATTTTCCCTAATGATTTTTAAAAGGCCTTTAAAAAAAGTGCGTATTTTTTTTTATTGGTTTTCCTTTTTTCATCAAATAAAAAATCAAATAAATAAAAAAAATTAACACCCCTAACATGAATTGTTTAAGTTATTCAACCGGGCTAGTTTAACATTAAAACTTTGTTTCCATTTTTGAAAGAAACCCTTTTCAGGGAATGCTAACGTAAAGCGGTTTTTTTTTATTTTGAACATGATATGAAAGAAATGCAATTAGACTAAATATCTTTGGTTTTCATTCTACGAAGAATAAATAGGTTTCTCTATTCACCGCACATGTGGTTTTTCTGACCAAAAACATTATAATGCAAAATTAATGTACTTATAAGAAAGGATACGGTCCACAACACATTGTGTCGATGTGGATTGACATATTGCTCTTAAATTTCTTGTCTGTGCAAAAAAATATGGTACTTAGCAGAATGTCTGTTTCATAAATCACACAAATCCCTCTCTAGCCATTTAACATTCAACATTTCACTTCATGGTTGGTGAAAAGAAAAAAATGCTTAATAGATGTCTTTTTGACGTAACTTTGTAAAATTTCATACCCAGTGGAAATTACTAAACAATTCACTGAACTTAAATAAAAATCTCGAGACTATGGATTTATTTGACACTGGATCTAGACAATGACAGTTTCATTCCATTTTGTAATGCCTCGAACATATTTCTCTCTGACAAGTCCAATAGTAACTGAAACGAAACATATGAAAATTTTTTCCCAATTTAAGGCTCAAGTAAGGTTTTAGCGTGTGGTGGACATGGAAAATAACGTATTCGAAATTTCATATCAATAATTCGCTGAAAAAAAATCAATCATTCGCCACTTTGTTTTATAGTTTGTTTTTTTGTTTTCGGTTTTCTGCCATTTTTTAACACATTTCGCTACTTACTCGTATTTGGGTCATGTTCAGCAACGATTAACCAAGTCAAGCAGTTTTGGAAAAGTAATCGTTTTATCAATTCTCGGCAAACTACTGATTTTTTTATTATACTGATTCCTGATCAGCGGTGAGATACAATGAATTTGGACTTAAGTGGAGATCAGTAGTCATCCAAGCGAAATTTATTTTGCCAAGGATCCAAAAAAGCGATACACTGTTTAACTAATCTAACCTTCACCTGCGGATTCATTTTTCCAAATTACAATTCTTTTTTGCGAATACCCTAAAATGAACCATTTTCAAGTTTATTTTTAGTCTTTTTAACCGTCGTGCAGCTCATATTTAGAATGGAGCTAAAATTTAAATCTATCTGTTGATTCATAAAACGATGTGGTGGTGGCCAATGGTTAAGGGGTCTTCCTTCAACCCCAGAATCATGGTTTGAACCCTTCTTGGGTCAACCATGTTTCTGGATATGACATCGTATATTGGGTTCCAGGAAGCAGCCGAAAGTGGACTATATAAGTTGCAAGAACTTGTTCGCAATGGCTTAAAAAATATGTTTCAACTAAAAAAAACGGATAAAATTATGTTCAAAAATTTAGGTTATAAAATAATGAATAACAACCACCCCAAAACACCAAAAAAATGTTTGTTATATTAAAAAAAATGACAAAAAAACTAGTCTACATTTAATTGACAAGATTTTAACATACACTTTTTTTTCATATGCATTAGCATCTTTTTTTTTTAACTGAAAACATTTATGAAATATAAAAATAGATTTTCCCTTTAACGCCCAAACGGCAAAACGAAAACCTTTTTATTGTTTTTTCTTAAAATCATTTTTAAATATTGTTATGAATAAACATCTTTTTATATATTCTATTTTAAAAAACTTTGTAATAACAAGGTTATCAAAAACAATTGTCTTTGCACTTTATGAATAGTGAGTTGCAAAACTATTTTGACCAAAATTACTTAAAAAATATTTTCCCCCAGGGCAAAGTTTTTGGAGAACCAGCTGTTTTTTTTTCGGTATGTTTTAAAAAACGTCTAAAGAGAATGGATTTACCAAAGTTTTATCCATTGATAAATTTCTTCTTAACCATTACAATGTATATTTTTTTCAATTGTAATTATGTTAAATTCACAATGAAAAATTCATTAAAATTTATATCATTACAACTGTACAAACTAAAACTACAATAAATCAAGCTGTAATTTCTGTAAGAAGGTCAAAGCCCCAACATTATAAATTCAGAGGGTTTAAAAAGGATCTAAAGCCATTTACATAATTTGTTGATTTGTTGTAATGCTACAATATTTTCAGCAAACGCTTGAAAGACATATTTTAAGCATAACAATATTTTACGCCTGGAAGATTTAAAGTAGTTTGGTAAATCAATTTGGTTGATGTATTGTTTGTAGTATCAGAAATTGAAACATTAAAGTAACAAATGAAGGCTCATGATTGCGAATTAAAGCAGACATAACTACATAGTACTAAAATATAAAAAACTATAAATGATAATGGGAACTCTGGATTCTACGTTATTCTTGTCAAGTAGAAAAGAATGCACAAGAAAAGAAAGATGATTTTCCATCCATAACTTGTGATGGTAATTGATTTTAAATTAAGAAATTGAATAAATGAACATGAAATGACAGTAAAAGTACTTTTCACATATATTTATCTATTTTTTTTTTTTTGGTTTTTGTTTATTATTTACACCTGTAAACATTTTTAACGATCGTCAACGGATTGTCTTTAAATGGAAAACAATGCCGAGAACTGTAAAAAGAAATGTTTCAACTTGCTGAAAAGTATTTCAATGTGATCAAGAATAACACGAGAAAGCGTTAGTTTCTTTGTATCAAACCAAGGATCAAAATTGAAACTCAGAACTAGAAGCCACGGATTGAATGTTATTCCCCCAAAAGGTAAAAAACCTTTTGGATGTTGTTTATAACACCTCAACAGCTGAATTTCAAAATTTTTTTAGAAGCATTTTTGTCTAATCAACTTTTCTTGGAATAAAAATAAACTTTTAGATATTATACATCACAACAAAAAGTGTAAAGTGCTGGCGACAGCGAAAAAAAAATGCTCCTACTTCATTTTATTTTGTCATATTTTTTCGGGTCCCAATCAAAAAACAAGATTTTTAGATTATGAGAATTTAGTACGCTCAATCTTGTAAAGGGGGCTGAGGGATATTATTTTTTTTTTTTATCCTTTCATGACTGACTCGTCAAGCCGAACTGAAATTTTCATGTTTTTTTGTTTTTCCAAAAATATTTAGGGGGATTTTTTTTAAAGTTTTTGGATTGGTGTTAAAAAATAAAAATAAAAAAGATTAAAAAGGGAAAGGCCCCACCAAAGGACGAAACCCCAACAAAAACCAAGCAAAAATGCCCACAACCAAAACCCCCAGGAGCACCCAAAAAAAAAACAGACAGGCACAAGTAAAACTAAATACTTTTTAATGGGGATTAAAATTTTTTGGTTTTAAACAAGTTAATTAGCAAAAAAAGCATTTGACAAAAATCATTTTTTTAATAGAATACGAGACATTTTTTTAATAATTGATAAAAATAAAATAAAGCAAAAAAAAATTTATAATTTAATGGGGTTTAATTAATCTTATAAAAAGGGGGGAAAAATGCAATAAAATTATCGAATGAGTCATAAAAAGTTGGCACGGTGCGTTTTCGTTAGAAAGTATACTCTCAAACCCCCTTTCAGTTTTTTGTTGTTTCCTCATGAATTTTGTTGTTTTTTAAAAAAATCAGCTGGTACCGTATCTAATGTTTTCCTTGGTTTTGCGGCAGATCGTCAACAAATCCCATCAATGCAAGGGCATTGAAATAATTCTCGGAACGAGTCCCAAAATATCAAAAACTTGTGAATTGAAAAAACAAACAAAGTTTTTTATCAATTGTATTAAATAAAAAATATGCTGAAAAACTTCGTTGCTGATGGTGTATGCAAACGTCTTTCTTTAAAAAATGGTTTTTAAACCAATGTAAAGGGGTTTTTCATGGGTTTTTAATTTAAAGAAAAATCTGTATAGGGGCTATTTTCTTTTTTTAAATTTAACAGTGGCTTAAAACGCAATGAAATAAAAAAAACCGTTTTTCCCAAACTAATAAGTGAAGGGATATACTTTATTTTTTTGTTTTTATTCAGAATAGACGTTGTAATTTCCCTTTTATCTGTGAACGGGAAAGTAATTTGTATTTATAAAAAATTTCATACCAAAGGCCATAAAAAATTTTTTTATAGCAAAAAGGTTTTTTCCCGTCATAAAATTAAATTCAGACAAAACTATTTAAGGGCTGTGAAACAACACTTAAAAACCTATTACTTTTGAAAAAAGGGAATTTGTAAAAACATTAATATCACCAAAAAAAGCATAAAATATACCAAAAAAAAACGCAAGCAAAGGAAACGATTTAAGTTTTGGGAAAAATTTTTTCATTTAAAAATGCACATGAAAACCCCCAAAAAAGCGCTGCCCCATAAAGTTAAAAATTACCTTGGGAAGGTATACGCAGGGGGTTTTCCGGGATTTTGCCAGGCTCAAAATTTGAAATCTTGTTTCCCCCTTGGGGCAGGATTTAAAGACTGTGCATAAAATAAAAAATCAATGAAAAGGGGGCCATAATACCCAAATCAGTATCGAGGTCAAAAGGGGGGTATTTGAATTTTTTTTAAACGAAAAATGTAATCTTTAAATTAAAAAAGTTTTTTTTTTCGTTGCTTTTTCCATTACAGCCATTTTCTAAACGTTTTTTAAATTCCATCCGCTCAAATTTTCAGTGTTCCTGTAAAAAAGCAATAGCAAACCCGAAAACAAAAACCATTCGAGCTCTAAGGATTTTGGATTCTGTAATGTCCGTCGTTTAAAAAATTATTTTCTGGAATCTTTGAAATGGCGATGTAAGGCGCATTTTCAGCTAAGGCCCATTTCCGAAACAAAAGCGGAATGGTACGTATACGACGGTTCACATTTTTTAAATAACGTTGGTACGTTTCATAACGCATTTCCGATTTTTACAGCCATCATTATTTTAAAAGCTTACCCCAAAAAATAAATTGTTTTTGGTTTCCCTTTGGATCGGGCTACCAAAAAATAGTTTAAAAATTGTCAAGAGGGGCACA